>NW_026623588.1:254513-273841 GCF_030028575.1 Malurus melanocephalus | reverse complement strand
CCCCATGGCAGGGATCTGGTGATCAGTGTCCAGCAGGAGGGGACAGACCTGCCAGTGCTGCATCATTCCCACCGACCCCACAGCTCCCTGCCACAGCATTCCCACTGATCCCACAGCTCCCTGCCACATCATTCCAAATAACCCCACAGCTCCCTGCCACAGCATTCCCACTGATCCCACAGCTCCCTGCCACAGCATTCCCACTAACCCCACAGCTCCCTGCCTGACTGAAGAGCAGCCCCAGCCCCACGGTGACCTGTCCCTCACAGCTCCACAGCCCTACTCTGCTGGCTCCTGCCCCATGGCCAGCAGAACATGCAAAAATTCCTCAAGTGCAGGAGCCACGATGTGCTCAGCCTCATATGTGCWGAAAAATATGTATATGTTCCATATGCAAGAGAAAGAGGCCTTGAAAACTGGGAGGGTGCAATGATCAATAAATTATAGCTTGGATAATATTTTCCACTGTCACCAAATAAATCAGATGTTATTTTTCCCCTCTGTCCACAGATTTAATGGCAGCAATAGTGCCCTTGGTGGTCGTAAAACTCCATCCTCCTCCTGAAGGGCCTCGCAAACAATTTGTCATTTGGCCTTTGTTTGTTTGCTTTAAAATTAGCCAGTCCAGACATTTAATAGCCCAGGAGCTAGGAAATCCATCAAGCCATCCCAGCTTCCAACTATCTCCATGTGCGCTCCGAGGCSTGGTGGGGGAAGGAGGGATGGGGTGGGAGCAGACTGTGGAGTCAGGGATCATGGGGGATATTTTTCATTTGAGCTKTAAGATCACCTTTCCTATTTCCACTTCTTTCTTTCTTCCCGTCTTTTCCTTCCCCCCTACRGTCACATCACCTCTCCAGCTGCCATGAGCAATACTCTCCTTCCAGCCGAAGTGAGCAAGTCAGGAGCTGACCCTTTCTCATAGGTGTAAACACTGCCTTGTTAAAAGGGGATAATTACCGGGGTCTAGTTAACCCTGGTGTAAAATCAAAGTGAATAGAGCCCCGCTGAGACTTCCAGCCATGTGGACCATGACGCCTGGGCTCTGGGGTAAACAGCCAAGGCTTCACTGCTTGTCAGCTCAGTGCATTCAGTGGAAAGTTAACTTCTCCCTGAAAGAGAAATGCTGTCTTTTGGGCTGATTTATACCCCCCAGACACAGGGCCAGCTGAGGGGTGGGTCCTTTACCCATCAGAGAGCCTTGCCAGGAACTTCCTGGGTGCCCAGCTGTGAAGGGAGCAGCAGTGTGTCACCGGACAGACAGTGACCACTGCTGGGACTTGTTGAATATTTTCAGCCCCAGCATTGCCCTGCACTCTGTGCCCATCCCTGGGGTCCCAGGAGAGGCAAACCCAGTGCTGCACACAGGAGATGGGAGGGTGCCATTCTCCGTTTCTTGGAGGAGCTTGTGCATCACCCTCATAACTGGTGACTCCGTGGCAGCTGAAGGGCTCATGTGGCATTTCTGGTGTTGGCTGTTTGGGTGCTGCCCTGATCTGCATCCCCAYAGTGCCCCACTGCCCTGGAGCATCACCCTTTCCCTGGGCAAAGGAAACTCCAAAAGCTTTCCTCAGGTGGCAGGAAGGTGTGAACAAGGGGCAGGAGTGGAATCCAGCCCTTTCCCAGTATCCCGCCCAGCAGAGCCCATTCCTGCATCCACAGCTGGAGGAGCTGCTGCCCAGGCGTGCTCAGCTGGGTGGGGAACAGAAGCAGTGACCCAGGAGGGATGTCCTGGACAAATCACACCACAGCCAGTCCTGTCTCCCCCATCCCAGAACACCTGAGGGCCGTTCCCAGGCCAGCAGGCAGGAGCAGACGCCCGTCAGGCTCCTCCAGCCATATTGAGAGCGAAGCCAASTCCCTCGTGTTATTTTTTCCTATTTGACCAGTGGGGCCAGTCATAGACAGCTCCAGTAATTCAACCTGAAATGCCAAGAATCCTATTTCTGCCTCTCTGCTCACTCTCCAAGCTCTGCCCGTGGCCTCAGAGCGAGATAAACCATCTGTGGGTGAGTCTGGGCTGTGAGCAAAGCCCACGGGCTCGGGGCTGGCTGCAGAGAGAGGGGCTCTGCAGGCACCAAGCCGAAGGCATTTTGATTGCTTCCAGGATTACTACCCAGCATGTTTATTCCTCCAGTGAGGGGGATTTCATAACTCAGAGACTCCTGACAATGTATATATATTGAAATCTTATAAGAGTAATGASCATATCCAATGATATTTTGTTCTCATCTTGCCAAGATAAACAACTCTCTGGACTTACCGAATTGCAATGGGTCATCCTGAATAATTGGGCTCGCATGTTCCATTTAATACCTTGAAAATCCTTTCTCATTGTATTTTATAGGTATATATATATATATGTATGTATCTAAATGTAATATGCTCAAATGAAATCCAGATACAGCCACGAAGGAATTTGAAATATGAGGCTGAGAGTACAAGAAGCGGCAAAAAGGCCCTCTGCTAATAGGAAAAGCCAAGTCCGGGGCTGGGGAAATCAGGGAAGGTCAGGTGTGAGCTGAGCACGGGGCCAGGCTCCACTGCAGCTCTGCAGACAGCCTCAGGTTGAAGGAATTCCAGTAAATCCCTGCTGAGGCTGCTGACACTGGCAGGATGTGGCTGGGAGCGGGATCCTGGTGTCTGGATGTGCTTTGATGTCCCCGGCAGTGCCGAGGTCTCTTTGCATGGCTGCRGACCGTCGGTGGGGTCAGACACTGTGACTCCAGAGAGCATCTCCAGACCTTCACAAAAACCTTTGTTCGGCATCCAGAAAGTCTCTCACAGCATCAGCAGGCAAGAAACTGTCAGCACCTTGGAAAAATGAATCCACAGCAGGGTGAGGCAGGAGTCTTGGCTGCCCCTGGTATGGGGGTGAGGGGCGAGKCTGGAATGAGCCCAGACAGCCTTGGCAGTAGGAAATATAAAAGCCTTCCTTGGAGCTATGACGGATTCGTGGTGGGGTTTTGGAGAAAAACAGTGGCCTCTGTATTTCACTGATAATGCCCTTGTACAACATGAATAAGGCAGAGAATTAACCCTCAGGATCTGGAGCTRTACACAACCTTTGCCAAAAAAACCCTTTCCCTCCCTGAAAAGTGGCAGGGAGGTGAGCATCTGCCCAGTGATTCCCAGCCCAGCCTGCTGGGATGAAGCTCATCACTGCCTCTCTGCTCAGGAGAGGCAAAATGACACAGTCCTGCAGTGCAAAACACAACTTCCACAGCTTTGCTTTCATTATTGTTCCTTTTCAAAGAACATTCCTTGGCAAAATTAGGAGGAAATGGATCTTGCAGATRCAAGGGACTTGCATGGCTGGGGTGGTGCATACCAAGACAAATTTGGGGCTGGGACACCCTCTCTGGACACTCCACAGCCCACCTTGGATTCCTGATGCCTTCAGGACTCGTGGCTGTTGGCCTTCAGTGGCAGATTCATGGCTGGTTTGGTTTGTTTCCTCAGCAGGGGCAAGGAGGAGAAATCAGAGGGTGGAGCAGACAAACCCCATCCCTGGAAGTGTTCAGCTTCAGGTCCAATGGGGTTTGAGCAGCTTGTTTTAGTGGAGAGTGTCCCTACCCACGGCAGGGGGGGGTGGAATAGATGGTGTTTAACATCCTTCCCAACCCAAACCCTTCTGGGGTTCTRTGAAATCCAACTTGTGTCAGCCCTTGTGCCTTTGCCATCTTCCTCTGTGAATATTGTCACAGAAAGCCCCGAAATGGGGGCGAGGCAGGAAAACCTGACCCATGTTCTGCTCGATCCAAACTCTGCTTTCAGATCAAGAGCAAGGTGTGAGCCACAGCACCTGGTGCTGCAGATGTCACCCAAACCAGCTGGACCTGGCCACAGCGAGGAGCCTGGAGGGCCAGAGCTGGCACAGGAGCACCAGGAGCRCCCAGCGAGGATATTTCAGGTCAGCAGGGAGGTGCAGCAGGATCAGCGTTGGGAAGCTGGAGCAGCCCTGCCTGCTCTCCCCATGCTTCTGGCCAGCGCTGCCGAGTGCTTCACTTGCATGAGCACCGAGAGTAAAAACAAAATGACATTCATTAGATGTTTTAAGGAGTGTTCAGGCATGTAATCCTCCTGGAATGAGGCAGCCATAACAAGTTACTGTAGTTATTGATGGTCATGTCAGTTAGCCTTTTCCAAGGATTAATCACCATCCTGCTCCCGCCCTACAGGATGTTTTTATCTCCGTTTTCTCCCAGTGTTGCAGCATGCAAAGCCGACTGGGCTGACCGGTGTGGCTTCTGAATCTGGGGGGGAGGTAAACTCACACTTAGWTCCTAAATATTTTACAGTTTGGAAGAGCACAGCATTTAGAGGCATTGCTGGGGCAGAGCTGCAGCTTGTCCAGGTTTCAGCACGGAGAGTTTGAATTTGAAAAGCCCCATCGCTGGAGTCTGGTGTGCAAAATGCTCACCCCAAGGCAGCTTGCAGCCTTCAGGAAGGACTCTGYCCCAAGAGAGCTCTTGCTTTGACTACCACTGCTGTTAGGGGTTCATCTAAGGCATCATCCAGAGAGGACTGTGCACAGCCAGGGCAGAATTCCTCATATCCAAGAGACTGCAAACAAGGTTGTACTATTAATTAAAGTAATGAAAGTAATTATTTGTTTGCTTTGTTCCAAATAAAAGAGGTCTGGGTGTGTGACTTAGTATCGGAAGAGCACAACACAAGGTTGACACAAGCAGAAGGTACCAGAATTGTCCCAAAACTGAGGCTGCCTTGAGGAGTCATTGGGTTTGGGCAATCTCAGAGGTTGAGGCCAACATGTGCAGGGGGGCACGTCCCAGCCACGAGTCCAGCAGTGGCATAGAACATCCAAACACCCAAAGACAGACAGTGCCATCCCCAAATCCACCCAGGCCAGAGAACAAAGCAGAGCAGAGGGAAATGTCCAACTGCTCACACGCAGGAGGAAGATCCTGGTGTGCTTGGCTTGAAGGGTGCAAACAATCCAGGATCTTCAGCTGCTCCTTGGAGCATCCCCAGGGAGCTCCTGGCCCAGGAAGAGCTCTGTGGCTGTGGCCAGAGGCAGGGCCCACAGCAGAGGGGTACAGCACTCACAGACAGCCTGTGCCTCTCCCTGGAGGCTTTCTTGCAAAACCTGGCAGATCTTGGTGTGCAGCTGACTTGGGAGTGAGTGGCTTAATTGGGAGCGAGTGACTCCAGGAGGTGCTGACCTCCAGGTTTGGTCAGACCCCACTGCCTGCAAGGGCTGAGGAGTGGTGATGGCTCAGGGAGGAGGGGCTGTCCCTTCTCTACCCACTGCCCAGGGCACCCAGGGCCAGGATTTGTGTTCCTCAGCAGTGCCAGCGTGGCCAAACCTTCAGCTGGAGATGGATTTGACCTCTTGCCCCAGGCTTTTGCATTGGCACTCCTCAGCTTGCCCCTCCTGCTATATGGGATGGTCCCAAAGCTCATTTTCACTGCAACCCCAATGCAGCCAGTCTATAGTCTGAAAAAGGCTTTCAGGAGAGCCCAAATCCCCCAGATATCTCAATTGCCCAGCTGCCCTTCTGTTGGGAGCAGAGATTTGCCCCTGACCTCCTTTGTATCAATGCACATCACCTCCCTGGTGCCTGCAGCGACACAGAGGTGTTTCTTGGCTTCCTGATGCTCAGATCCCTGCCTGTTTGGAGCAGATACTGGGTCTTATCGTCACTCTCTGGTCCCTGCTCATGTCCCATCAGTGGCTGGCTGACACTGAGACCCAAGCATTTCTTGAAATAACGATCCCAACCGCAAGGAACGGTGAGAGAGAATCATCAGCCCCACCKCGAAAACTGCCCATTCATTACAGCCGGCTCCCACGGCATGTGTTAGCACCAGGCACGCCGGCAAGGCTGGAAAAATGCGGCAGAGCAGAGGAATTAGCATTAATCAAGGCTAATCCGCCAGGGGAATCGCCCCGATGTGCGGCACAGGGTGTGCTGCATCCCAGACAGGCTGGCGGGTCCGGGCAGCCCCCGGCCGGGGGGACCCCGASAGCAGTGACCTCTGACGGGCGCTCTCCTTTTCCCCTCCTGCTCGGCGCCTTTGGCAGAGCTGCCCCCCGCCTGCTCTGCAGAGGTTTCCCAGGAGCTGATTAACCTCCGTGCCMAACTCCAGGACGGGTCAGAGCGGGATTGACCGGGCTGGAGGAGCCCGGCTGGGAGGGCACGGGCAGCGCTTCCACCGGCACATCCCAGCAGGGAAAACAGCCRGGGAAAACAGTCACCTGCACCCATGGGAGATGCCAGAGCTTCAGCATGCTCTGCCCGGCTCGAACGGGGGTCTGCTCTGTGCTGGGAGGTGTTTCACAGCCCAGGGGTGGAAGAGCTGGGGTGACAGCTTTGCTCTGAGCCCCTCGGATCTTCCCGGCTGTGCCCCGTGTTCTCTTAGGAAGCAATGGGAGAGCCAAGCCCCTCTTCTCCCAAGCCAAGRTCTTTYGTCCACTCCAGCTTTTCTGTCCWTCTCYAAAGACTGGTGCTTGTTACTGCTGMAATAGGGTAAATTAAACTTTTTGTCAGCATCATTTCCTCTGGTTCAGCTAGGTGGGAAACTCTGCATTTTACAGCCCCTTGGCTTCCCATTCAAAAAAAAAAAAAAAAAAAAAAAGGGAGAGAGAAAGGAAAAATACCCTTTAAATAGAACTTTCCATGCTGGAAGTACCTCTAGAAACACAGTGGAGGGGGAGATATCAGCATGAATGATAGGTTCAGGCACAGCGGGGTGTGAGGGATGGGGAACAGGACACAGCTCATGGACTCGTGGCTCATTCTCCATTTTCCTTGTGGCACAACCGCGATCTCCTCCACACCTCAGCTCAACTCTCCCTGCTGTGCTCTGCCCTCAGCTGGCAAGACCGAATCCAGAGCTGTGCCCTGCCCAGAGCCACCCCAGGAGCCTGGGGGCCCTGCTGAGTCCTTGCCAGGTCGAGGGCCACCCCAGTGCCCTCTGGACACAAGTTGCTCCATTCCCCCACTAAAGCAGTGGGGGACACTTGCCATGCCCCAGCAGAGCCCCTTTCTCCAGGGTGTTCCCAATGCTTCTAATTCTGCCTCCCATCCCAGGTAAACCTCTCCATCTACTTTGCTCTTTCCCCAGGTTTGTTCCACAGAAGAATTCCCAGGATTTTTTTTTTTTTTTTTTTTTTTTTTTTTTTTTTTTTTTTTGTGGCTGGAGCAGCTGGTGGGAATGTGGGCTTCTTACAGCAGATAAAGAGAAGCTTGGCTTCCTTTTCCAGCTCCCTGGCCCCTGATAAAAGCTCTGATCACCAAGAGGAGACCACCAACCCAGCCTTTAAAGCCCAGGAACACCTGGGAATTCACATTTGGCTGACAATGCTGTGGATTCAGAGTGCCYTTCACCTGCTCGAGCTGGGAGCTGTGCAGAGCAGAAAGAGCCACCTGTGCTYGAGCACAGCCTGGGCAAAGCCAGACCATGTCACCAGTGTGCCAGCAGCCAGGCAGCTTTGCTCCAGCAAGCCCTGATCAGCAGCTTTTGGTTATGTGGAAGAAAATCCTGGTTAACCCTGGTGGGAGATGGGTTTTCACTTTTTGACAGTGCAAAGCTGCAGKTGTGGGCATGTCCTCAGCTGAATGCAGCCATCTGGGGGAAGAACACAACCAGATCTACAATGGAGGGCACAACCCATCCAGGACAGGAATGGGGAAGGGTTTCTCTGAGATAAGGAGGATGTTTAAGGTCATGGATGCATTGTGTACTGCAAAGCTCAGAGCTGGKCAGGTTTTGCAAATACAGCTCTGCAGACCTTACTGCTGCATTGTCCAAGTAATTTACAACTATTTTATACTCTTTTTTTCCCATTTTTCCCCTTCTGTCTGTTAAGGAAGCTCCTGTACCTTGCACACCAGGCTACCTGCACTCAGTGTATTCCGCAACACGTTATCCCCAGGGATCATTATTTTATACTGCAATGATTTATCTGTCTTGCTTATCTGTGCCTTGGCAGATGTCATGGATGCTATTTCTCTGCTGATGGGACAAAGTATGACCCAGGCTGGGATGACCTGCCAGACCTTTCCAGTGCCTTGGAAAGTGGGAGAAGACCACTTAGGACCTAGAGAAAAAGTTACACCATTTGCCTTGTTTTATTCCTAAAAGATCAAAACRTGCTAAAGACGCGCTGGCCTTGCCCTCGTGCAGACCAAGACATTAAATACGTCACCATGTGCAAAGGTGGACACCAGCTTGTGCCAGAGGGTTTGGTGACTCCCCAGGGCAAAGCCTGAAGATTTGTTTTGCACAGTGCTGTCAAAGGTGAGGGT
This sequence comes from Malurus melanocephalus, assembly GCF_030028575.1. Lineage (NCBI taxonomy): Eukaryota > Metazoa > Chordata > Aves > Passeriformes > Maluridae > Malurus > Malurus melanocephalus. Next base: position 265,565 of record NW_026623588.1, on the reverse strand, counting down.
CAAAGGCTCGGACACCAGCGGAAAGCGAGGGCAGCAGCGGTCAGGGCTCAGCTGCGCAGAGCTCGGGGCCTCCGTCTGAGCTCATCTCCACGGAAAACATTTGGGGAGGACACGTCCAGTTCAGATTCGTCATGTGGAGCAGCTTGGCAGGTCCAACCCCCCTGGGGCCCTCTGSAAGCATTAACCAGTGGATTAAACCAGCCCAGCCACCRCTCTCTCTGCGGGGACRTGGATTTCTCAGCCCAGCGCCGCCRAGATGAGCGGAAAAAGCGCGGCCTGTCGCTTTAAGTCCRAAATGACGAGGRTATTTCTGGAGGCTCTGGAAAAGAAGTCAGGACTATTGGCTTCTGCGTCACCAGCACCGGCCATTGATTCCCTGGAAATGTTTCATATTTGGCCAAACTGGCTGTTGACGGAATAGTTTCTGATTTAACACTCTCGGCTGCAGCTGGGTCTTGTTAGCTCCGGAGAGACCGTCCTTCCCCTCGCCTGCTGCAGAAATACTTCCAGCACAGCCCCCTCCTCCTTATTCCCAAATTGACACTTAAGCCACTCTAACGAGATCTGCACAGGAATCCTGGTTATTTCAGCCTTCAGCCAATTTCTATCATTATTATTATTACTTTACCTTTTGCTTTAATGCAGGAAAGCACACGTGATGAGCAGCCCCAAGCTGGTCCCTCCCCCACCTCCAGCCCAACCCTCCGTGTGGAGCAGATGTGGGTGTCCTTGGGAGCTCCCAGCCTTGCACCAGCACCTTCTCTGCCTGCTCCTGTCAGACCCCACCATGTGCAGAGGATTCTTTTTGCTTCTCCTTCCCGCTCATCCTCCCAGCTTCTCATCCTCTCTTCTCTAGTCGATCCCTCTCTATTTAGTCTGTGTGTTCAAAACAGCACAAAAGCTCTCACAGCTCCCCGGGCTGTGACCCAAACAGTAAAGAATGTTTATGTGTTGGTCGTCTTCCATCTCTGTGTATTAATATTGCACACACAGGCTCACGCACTCGCACACGGCGTTGCTGGTGCCTCCRCGGGCTCCTGGCCAAGGGAGCCCAGCCAAAGTAAAGGCATCTGGGCCCTTCTGGAGAAGGCAGGGAAAGAAGAAAGGAAAATAGAAAAACAAAAAGGAACTGGAGACGAGCAGCTCCTCCAGTGCACCCGCTGTGGATGGGGCCAGGGAGCCCTGCATGGATTGGGGTTTGCCAGGCTGTGCCTCTCCTGTGTCCCTTTGTCATCCCCCAGCCTTCCCTGTGGCACTGGGGCAGGTGATGGAAGCTCCAGGGAGGGAGCAGATGTGCAGAAATCTGCAGAAATTGGGGGTCTGGCTCTGGGCAGGGCTGCTCACCAGGAAGGTGCAGAGAGCTGCTGCAGCCCCACCTCGCCACACAACGCCTGGCCCTGGGGACAGCACCAGCCACCAGAGAGGTGCTGGATCCCCACAGCAATGCTGGGATGTCAGGGCTGGCAGCCCGTTTAAGAGCTCTGAAWGTGGGTCTGGAGGATGGATGAGGTTCTGTCTCCTCAATAACTGAGGCCACACGGGAGCCCGAGCACCACTGAGCTCTGCAGCAGGGCTGAGGGAAGAGCTGCTGTGAGGGGCTGTCAATCCTGCCTGTGGGCAGAGGCAGAGGATGGTCCTCACTGCCTCTAAATCACCGGGGGGATGTTGCTAGAAAGGGGGAAAACGAGACATCGTGTGTGGGCAAAGAAGGTCAGGAGTTTCTGCTCTTGCAGAAGCCGCCTGGGTGCTGGGGGTGTGATGCTGGCACAAGTCTGCAGAGCCAGCAGCCAACTGGGAAGGGTCAGAACATGGGCTGAGTTCATCCTGCTCCTCTCCAGGGTCCTAAAAGCAAGGACACAYACACATGGCATCACCAGCACCTGCAGGCTGTGATTTAGGGATGGGACAAGAGCAGCCTTGCTCGCCCACATGGTGAGGATGCTGCCTTGCCCAAGACACACTGCCCAGGCTGATCTCTGCTGTGCTGCTCTGGGCTCAAATGGCTTTCCTCGGCTGCTCCTTCACACCCCTGCAGGACACMCAGCCTGCCCATAACCCCTGTGARGTGCAAACRCTGCTTAGTGCCAGTGACCCCACCGAAGCTGCTGCCAGATGCTGCGAAAGCTTCGTGTGTTGCGCAGTTTTTAACCCCAGCAATCTGATGGGCACTGAATTTCCTTCTCATCTTCCAGAGAAATGACCTCCCAGAGGTCTCAGCAGGGGTTAACTCTCTACAAAGCAGTCACGCAACAGGGAGGGCTGGTTCCAAGCACCAAATAACTTGCAGGAGTAATGCATTTGTTCCTCATTAGGATAATTGCCCCATCGCTTTTCTCTGTGGCATTGGCCAACCTAACTCGCAAATGTCTGAAAACACCAGCTAAAGTATGACCAAATTTAGGAGCTGAGTCGAGTAATAGATCGCCTCAATTTGCCCTAAAACATGAATTGGCTGGGAGTCCTCCCACATATTACATTTCCAAGGAACATAAGGAACCCATTGTGTAATTAGCAGTAGTATTTTCAACACRCTGCCTTGGCCATGCTGTGCCCTCCTCTCCTGAGCTACTGCACCTCTGGGGACCCCCAGGCAGGGGATGTGAGCGAGTWGGGGGTTATGTGTCTGCCACAGAGAGTGGAGGATGGCTATGGCAAATCAGGACAAGGACTTGCCTGCTCCTTCATCCCTCTAGCCTCCAGTTTGGARCAGGCCAGAGTGGGGGATCTGGCACTTGGATGAGCTGGGTGCGTGCTGTGACCTGGGACATTCTCCAGGACATCAGTTTTCCCCACCTCGGTCTGAGCCCATRTCTGACAGCCCTCCCTTCTCTTTCCCTTGGGATCACCTCTTTGCCATGCAAGGCACCAAGTGTGAGTGCCACACGTGGGGCTGGAGTGGCCCAGGGCAGGGTCTGGAGGGCTGGACCCTCTCCCTGCCATGCACCAGCGTGTCCAGCACAGCCAGATTGCAGATGGGATCTCCTGCTTGCAATGCACCCAGACTSACCCGCTCTGAATGCCACACGAGGCTTCATTCCCCCAAGGGAGCTGACATTTGAAAGTATTGGAGAAATCCTTTTGCACTGTAAAAATGATTAATGGTTAAGCCTGGATGTTAATTCAGTCTCCTCCGTGTCCTATCCCTGCCAGACCAGAAAACAAGCAAGAGTGCTTCCCTCCTCCTTGGCTGTTTGTTGTCAGACCCGTGTGTTCACCTCTCACACCTCAKCTCGAAATGTTTTCCCCCCTTGTGACTTTTGGAAGCTCCTGGAGGGCTCAGGTGTTGCTCCCTGGTTAAACAGGGAAGGGACAGTTTTCTCTTTCCCACCCACTCTCCTCCCATGGAAGAAGGGTTAACAGCAGAAACACTGGCCCAAGCAGGAAAACAAACTAAGAAAAGACTGTCTGTGTGCCAGGACATCCATTCAGAACAATTAGCTGGCCTGTGGGGAGCCCCGCTCTGCTAAAGGCATCCATTTCCCTTCTCTATGGATTTTCCACCTAATCTCCACATTTTACATGGATGTGCTGGGGGGAGGGCTCAGGATGAAGTGTTCATTCATTTCCCCTGCCCAGCTTTGTTTCCTCACCTTCCACAGGCTGTCTCCTGGGCTGGGGATGCCTTTGTATCCACTCTCCCCTCCTCTCTCAGCCCTCCACCAGGCTCTGTCCTGTGGCAATGTGGGGAATACACCTCTGATAAACATCACATTTCTGCTATGGCTGTCTGTGCACACATGGCTTCATCATAGGAAGAAAGGGAAAAGAAAAATGAAAAAAAACGAGAGGCAGAGTGCCTTTCTTTCATAAAGCCATGGAAATGTCCTCATTCGTGGGAGCAGATGGCTTTCCAATTGACTCCGTGGCTGAGGCCTCCTTCRTGTGCACAGCAGAGCCCTGGAGCCCGCCTTGTGCTGCTCTAAAASAGGAGAGAGAAAACCAAATCCCTGAGACAAGCACGTGACTGCAATGCAAAGCAAAACCAGCCCCGCAGAAGCCTCGCTGCAGATAAAATCAAGCACAAGAGTGGATGTGAACTCGAGAACCCAGACCAGCTCTTTTCCCCCTTGGACTTCCCAGGCTCCAGCTGAGCGCTGATTTTGTCCCATTGGTCTTTGTTTATTTTTTTAGTGCTAGGGAGGTTCAAACTGAGGCAAAGCAAACCCAAAGGAAGCTTTTCTCACTGCACGTTTTCCCGAGCTGCCTCAGAGATCCCAGCCTGGTGTCAGGGCAGGGTCAGTGTCCCTGCACAGGTGCAGTTCTGTCACTGTCCCCCTGACCTTCCCTTCTCCTTGGAGCTGCTGCTCAGCTGTCCCATGGGCTGTTAGAGGGTGGTTTTGACTCTCCAGCTCTTTCCTACTCTCATCAGGTAGCAGCTCCTTTTTTCCTCAGGGCACCCAGCCCTGGGCGTTCACTTCTCTCTGCTCTCCAGAAATCACCTAAGCCTCCTGCTTTCAGTCCAAGTACATCCCTTTAAATCTCCCTCCTGGATCTGGGCACTTAATAAGTCTTAGCATTTCATTAGCAGATGCTAATAGCCATGGCACAGAGCCAGGTACTTTGAATTCAAATCCTCCTTGGCTTAGCATGCACCACTCATCCCCCTGTCCACCCAACAGCTAGGAAGGATCCAGAGTGCTGCTGCATCCCTGCTTGGAGCTCTCCCCACCAAATGGGTGAGCAGCCAATGTTTGCAGCTAATTGCAGTGCTGGAGAAAGGGACAATGATCCTGTGGCACCAAAACCTGCAGGGAGGGAAGGGGAGGCCTCAAAATGCCTCCAAAAACCTTCCCTTCTGCTTCCAGCAGGGAAGAGAACCTCACTGAGCAAGAGGAACCAAGGGGAGAGCTCAGCTGGAAAACATCAGTGGCAGCACAGGAATTGTGCAGAAGGATGTGTGGGCCTGTTGGTGTTCACTGAGCTGTTCCCACGGGCTCCATGGGAAGGTGACAGTCTCTTTCCTCAGACGTTTTGCTTCTTTGCTTCCAGGTTCAAAATGTCTATGCCTGAGGAAACCTTTGTCTGTCTCGTTCCTCCAAGCAATCATGCTGCTCAGGTTTTTCTCACAGCAGGGAACACAAAATGGGCCCTGGGAAATCATGGTCAGCCCCTTAATTCCCTTTGGCCTCCAATCTYCAATCCCTGGTTAATCAGAGTCCCCAAACAACACTTTCCACRTGTGTGATGGTGACACCTACAGATAATCCCAGTGAGTCCCACGGGGCTGCCAGGGACTATTCCTCATCCCATCCTTGCCAGTGGGGTCCTTCCTTTCTCATACAGACCCGAGCAAAGCAGGGTACAATGACCAGTCTTGCTTTTGTCCCAAAATGAGATGTGGAACTCGAGACARGTGCTCAGGGTGATTAAAGCTCTCCAGAAAGGACAAAATAGAGCAGTGCCCTTGAACCAGGAGTGATCCTGTCCCCCATGGAGGCAGCTGCCCCCTCTGGCACAGTGTGGAGAGCTGCCTGCCCCCTGTGCCCACAGAGGACCCAGCAGACACCCCGAGCCCACGCTGCACATCTGGAAGTCGGATCCATTAAAACAAACCCTATTACATAACAACAGACATCTGGAGCCTGTTACCACTACAATTTTAGTAAAAATAGTCTTTTTGATATGATCTCTCCTAAGAATGTGGCAGAGGGGCTCAGAGCCAAAGTCTTCCAAGAATGGCTGTTGCTGCTTTTCATAAAGCATCCCCCACCTCCTGCTTGGGGCAGGGTTGTTGCCTCTCCACAAACACACTGTGACTCCACACTGATGCTCGGAGGCACAGAGGAAGATTTCAGGGTGAAGGCAGGTGCAGTGCTAGAGGAGAGAGATTCCTGGATGAATCTATAGAAAATAAACAGAATTTGCTTTGAAGGCTCTTAGGTACTCCAGGGCTGGCTGAGTGGATGGATGGAGGGAAGGAGGGAGAGCTGTGGTTTACAGACAGCAGTGTCAGACCTGCTTCTCATAACAAMCAAATAAACAGCCACTTACTGGAGTGAGAAGTGCTGAGCTCCTGCAGCCTCCACGTCTCTGTTTGCTGAGTGTCTGCCCTTGCAAGCACAGGCACTGCCCATCATCCTGGCTGAGCASTCTCCAGGCAATGTCTTTGTTCTCCCTCAGCTTCCATCAGCTCCTTACTGCCCTCGTGGGCACGGAGCTGTCTGTACATGGACCTTCCCCATCCTCCTCTCWGCTCCTGGATCCTATCAGCTCAGTTGGTCAGTTTGGGACCAACACCCCTGTCCTTCCCCAGTCCAGGACTATTATGGAATCAGGGCTTCCCTGCCAGCTCTTATTTTCTGCCTCTTTGCTGATTGCATCTCCAAACACACCTCCCTCTTCATTTTATGACTACAACAGAACAATCTCCATCCATGGACCACAACAGGACAGTCTCTGCCCATGGACCATAACAGGACAATCTCCATCCATGGACCACAGCAGGACAATCTCCATCCATGGACCACAACAGAATGGTCTCTGCCCATTCAGAGACTTCAGCTTTCCCTAACTCCCCTGGTCAGACATTTCTCCTGAAGGCTCCACCCTGGCCATGAGCTCATCAGAGCTGAGCACCAGATCATGGCAAACAAAGCCAGTGCTCATCTGGGAGAAACAGAGGAAATCTTGAGCTGGCRGTGGCTCAGCTGGCAGCTGCCGTGCTCCTGGAGCCAGCTCAGCAGCAACACCATGGAAAGGACCTGGAAGGTCATCTGGGCACACRCATTTGGTGTTAAATATTGAAGTGTTGTTGCTAAGGAGAGCTCAGTGCTACCAGCAAGGGTGAGGGGCTAATTCAGGCGCTGTGGCCAAGATCTGCTCTGAGCGTTCACGGGTTGTTCCTTCCGTGGGTTTTTAATGGTGCAATTCCTGGCTCCCCCAAAGCTCCTCTGCTGGTCCAGGCCATACCAACTGCCCAGAGCTGGCCCTGCAGCCAGAGAGGTTTAGCCTGATGCTGTCAGATCACAGGCAGCAGCAAGGCGGGGTTTGGCTGCCCAGACACCATCAGGCTGCCTCGCAGTACAGAGCTGGAGCGGCACTGAAGGAATGGAAACTGCCTTCCTTGCTGTTGATCTCTTTGCAAGATTTTAAAGGAAGGGTGGAGCTGGGTTGGGATGGATCCTGGAGTCAAGACACACACATAAGAGAGGGCATTTTGTCCCTGCATTGATATGCCAGTCCTGAGGACCCCCAGTGAACTTGTAGAGGATGTTGTGTTCTCCTCTCTCCAGRGCATGGCTGGGAAAGTCCTGGCACAAGGAGAAGTGAGACATCTGACCCACCAACTGAATGCTCTCCACCCTCCTGAACTCTTCCCTGGGTCATTTCCCAAAGAGGAAGGCAAAGAGAAAGAAAGTGGATCTCCTCTTTGGACTGGAAGGGTGAATTTCAGCCTGGATTTTAGGACTTGTGTTGGCAGAGTGAATGGAAGCTCTGCTTTCTGTACAGGGCTGGAGCTCAACATTAACACCTTTCATGCCTCAGAGCAAGGCTGCACCATTTCCTCCTACATCAGGCTATAAAAGACACAAACTCAAACTCTCGKTTTTCCTGCCCTGTGTACCAGCCAGACCTCAGTTTTCCAGAGGTTATGACCTGGGCAGCTTTTTACCCGACTGCCAGCTAATGCACCCTTGGGTGATGTGCATCTCCCTGCCAGAGCAGAGGGTGGCTGGAGCTCTCRTGCAGAAAATGCTTTTCTTTTCCCTGAACCCTGTCCTTGCAAATGGAGGTGCTATTTTGGCTGATGTGCAGCCAGCCCAGAGAAGTTCAGGCCAAGTGGTTTGAGTCTGACAAAGTTAAAGGCAAATGAAATCAGAGCCTTGTAGCTAGAAGTGTCAGGCTACATCCATTACCAGTTCCACCTACAATAAAAACTGCTGGAAATTTGTGAGAACGCTCTTTTTTCTTTCCTTTTTTTTACTTTTGCTTGGGTTTTTTTTTTCCTTTCTTTTGGAGACTCTCACCCACTCTGGAGTCTCTGGCTCAAATCAAAGCAATCCTACCCTCACCCTCATTTCTCACATAACCCTGTAAGCATCCCAAATGGGCAATGCACAGCCAGCTTCTGACAAGCTGAGAGTAGGAGGAAGCTGRGACAGTGGGAGAGGAGGCAAGGACATGGTTCCAGAACAGATCTCCAGGCTGATGTGAAGCTGGTGCCTAATTTCGGTTCCATCTTTGCAGCCATTGCCTTGGGAAATGCTGTGCAGCTGCTTCAAGCCTAGAAAACAAAAGGTCTTTATTTTCCATATTTTTATTATTATTATTACTACTAATATTATTATTATTTTATTGTTATTACTATTTTTATTTAATTTGCAGATTCAGACAATTGGTATTAATGGGAAATTCCTGCATGGAAGAAGCAGCAAATGAAGGCTGCTGAAAGACTCAGAGTTCCTCTGTTTGTGCCTCTCAGATGGCCCCTCTACATCGCTCTCTCTGCTGGAGCTGCCTTCTCTTCCTGGCTCTTTTTCCATTTCTCCCTTTACATTTGGAAGGCAGTGTGTGCTGCCTCTGATTATCTGCAATTTTATCAAAGAAAGATTGTGAATAAACAGAGCAATCTGGAGGAAAAACAGACTCAGATTAGCTTCAGTTTGCTTTTGCCTGGCCATTTCCCACTGGTGCTCTCCTCACCCACAGYCTGTGGCTGTCATTTCTCCCACTGGAGAAGCAGCAAAGTTGATGGTCTGGTGCCTTTCTGTGGTTTTGGCAGATGCTTCTCTCGTGTCTCTGTGAGCAGCTCCTGGGACAGGGTGAGGGAAAAAGGGAGATTTCTGTAAATGCCAAGCTTGGGGTGAGGAGCAGAGGCTGATCCCATTTGTGCTCCGAGGGCAATCAGGGATCATTAATTTCTCATCCCAGGAGTGTCTCCAGCTTGCCCAGGTACTTCCATCCCCCATCTCAGGCTCATTCCCCCCAGAGKCTCTGAGAGGAGGGGCAGGAGGAGCTCCTGACCCCCAGACCCAGGGACACCACTGTTCTCTCAAAGGTACAACCACTGCCACATTCCCCCTGCTCTGCTTTGCACCCCTCAGGGGAGCACTCTATTGCTGTGGGACCCTGTCACACTGAGCTCCCTTTGGGACATTCCCACATCCTCTGCTGCACATCAGTGTGGGTTTTCCATCTGGGACTGCTGCAGGAGCTGCCTGATCCATGGTACACAGCCAGACACCCCAGGAAGCCACACACCCCACATTTCCCCCAAAACAGCTCTGCCATGTCATGGGGACGCAGCGTTGGCCCCGCTGCAGGGAAGGTGCTGGCGRGCTGCCACAGCCCTGTCCAAAAACACAGACGTTTGGCCTCAGAGCGCTGGAGCATGAGCAATCTCCCAAGAAGAGCAAAAAGTCAAGACACTGATTTGCAGATACTGTTATGAACCAAAGCCCAGAGCTCTGCTCATTGTAATAACTGACATAATCGAGGTCATTATTTATACAGTATCTGCATGAACATTTGACACTGGGAAAATACTTGCAGTTCCTGAAAGACTGGCAGATTCAAGCACGAGTGTTTGTTCATGCCAGAATCTAATCCAGAAACTCATTTTTTCTTTCTCAGAGGATGTTTTATCTGATGAGAGCACCGACAGTGATGAGCAGGCAGAGCTCAGCCTTCACCCAGCTGGGAATGCCTGAATGGGTGATGGGGAAGGATGAGGATGCCTCTCAATTGTCCTGATKGTCTCAAAGCTCCCTGATCCAGGGAAATAGCCTGCAGAGAGGTCAGTTATTTTCATTGTTTGTAGGATGAATCCATCCCCTGTAAGGAGAAGGAAAGGTGCCCCTGAAGGTCACAGCCAAAATTTCAGTGGGCAGCTGAATCCCATCCCCCCAGACCGACGTTTCCAGCAGTGATTTACTGCAGGGAAGATCCTCAAGGAAATAAATAAAAAAGGAGGAGATGGCCCAAAGGTGAGGAAGGATGAGCTGCAGAGCCCAGTGCAGGGGGACCCGACATCCCTGCCAGAGCCCCACACTTTGGATAAATATTTGGAGTCCCTGTAAACAAAGATCTCGCTCGGGATTGAGGAGAAGCACTTTCACTTCTCCCCCCGCAGTCTGGGGAAGGCGAGTGAGCTGGCCAGCAGCCAGGCAGGGAGTGCCCACATGGACATGCACTGAGCAGGGGTCAAACCCAGCTCTGACCCTCCTCTGGGTCACCCATGGGTGGCTCTGGGGTGATGGAGCCCTCCTGGGTGCCCTCTTCCAGCACAGAGCACACACCAGCTCCCGATGCATCATCACCTTCACCCTCAGGCAGGAGGCACTGAATGAAAAACGTGCCCAGCGTGGAGCAGAGTGCAGGATTTCAGCTCCTGTGAGCCCTCACAYCCCAGTGAGAACAGCCCCGTTTTGCTTCCCCTCCTGCACCCCCTGTGCCTTTGGCCCCTTCCCACCGCAGGGAGTTTCCATTGCTCYTCTCAAACCGCAGCCCCATGCTCGGGAACCTGAAACCTGTATTTGCTGGAGAGAAGAAAATCAGATTGTAGGAAATGCAGCACATGAAAAGAGACAGGGGGAGAGGAGGGGGAAAAGCAAAGCCATTTTTTATTGCTCGCAGAATCTGTCCATTTTCCATGGCTGTCACATCCCCCTTCCACAGCCAAGGCACAATGGAAAATATGTTTGGGCTTTTTTTTTTCCTGGCAGGTACCTGATTTCTGGAGGTTTGCTTTTTTTTTCTTTTTTTTTAAAAGGCACCATCTCTTCTTCTCAGCACCACACAACTCCTCCAAGAGCCCAAGGGTGGGCGAGGGCTGGGGTCTGTAGAAGGGAAGGGAAGCTCCTTCTTTCTTGAGGGATGGCAGGGCCTGATGGGCAGAGAAGGGTCTCCCAGCCAGAATCACTGGTTCTGCCTTGTTTTCCTTTACCTCCTCTCTTTAAAGATATCAATTAATTTATAATTTATAATTTATAATTATTATTTAATTAATTACATGGCTCAATCAATTAAAAATCAATAATTAATTTTATCTCATTCTGTCTATCCGACGGGAGCAGCCAAGGTGTCAGCATTAGGACACCCAGTTCCAGCACA
>NW_026623588.1:252005-254301 GCF_030028575.1 Malurus melanocephalus | reverse complement strand
ATTAGATGCTCTCCCTGGCAAGGACCAAGAGCATCCCCAGCCAGGGCCACAGCCAGGCTGCCTGGCCACACACAGAGGGGTCCAAGCCATGGCCACGAGTCCAGGCTGGACCTGCACCCAAAGAGGAGACAGACTTGTCCTGCCAAAGACCCAAATTAGAACAGTTAAGGTGTGGAAAATGGCTTTTGAGGAGATGAGGTGGAGACAGCAATATGGGATATCAGCCAAGCAGGAGGGGCCAGGAAGGGGGAGGCAGCAGAACCCCAGGTTCGAGGTTGGACCAACCCCACCAACATCTGCCTGTGGTGAGGAGCCTGATAAAAGCGATGAGAACAGGGGTGCAACCTGCAACAGGCAGGATCAACACCCAGGAAGGAGTAAGTCTGGAAAATGGTGAAACATGGGAATTGTTGAATCATARAGCACAAGGTTAGAGAGGCCTGAAGGTGGGAAACATGTCCTGGGCAGAGCAGTAAAGACAAAAGGCTCTGTCAATGTCACTGTGAGCCTTTGCAGTGTCACAGCCCTCAATGACCCCAAAAAGGCCACTTCTCCAGGGCCCTCCTATCCAAGTGACCCAGGAAGAGGTGGCAGAGCAGAACCATCCAGTGAGACCTCACTAGGAAGAGGTGAGGGTGCCCTGCCCTTCAGGGCCACCAGATACATTTGGGAATTGTTCCAAACTCAAAAGCTTCAGCTGCTATTTTTTAAGAAAAACTTAATATTCTTCATGGAAAGCAGCTGGATTTCTATTGATTTAAGCCAAAACTCACATGTGGAATAGCTGGCGCAACCAGTCTCCCTACTGATGCTCAGAAACAAGCATAAGGAGGAAGAACAAGGTAAAAGCAAAATAACAGATTTTAAACTTGGGGTCATCTTGTTTTGCTCTATTCCCTTCGCTTTCCATTTCACAATTTTCTGGGACTGGTGAAGCTGGAACCTGCCCCCATCTTTGGATATAACCATAGAGGCRATGATGTTTCAGCCTCTGAGTTAAGGGAAGCACAGAGCTGCCCGGTTTTTTTGCTGCTCGGTTGCAATCGGGGCAGAGTCCGCAGCCAGAGCAGCAAGAGAACGGCTCATCTGCCGTGCAGCTGTGGGGAAGCGCTGGGTCCGCACACCTAATGCTTGAAAAACCGGCCAGGAAAGCGGGGAGGGCTGGGGGCATTTGCACCCTGCTCATGTCCGACAGCAGAGAACCCTACACGGGCACAGGGACCTTGCTGGTGCTGGGGGTGCCTCAGCCGAGCTCCACGCTGGCAGTGCCCGGGGTGGGCAGCCGTGCCAGCCCCTGGGCATCCTGCCCCAGCAGAGAGAGCCCTGTCACCCTGCCCATCCTCTGCAAATGACAGCGGTGCTTATGCAGACGAGGAAGCGAAAGCTTTACTGTGCTTTTCCGCGCWGCGCGGAGCCGAGGAGGGGCGGCTGCCAAAACGCAGCGCTCGCAGCCCKCCGGCCGGACAGATGAGCCGGCTTCGAGTTACAACCGCAAGCCACGCGAAGGAAGGAACAAACCAAGGGGCAGTGAGACCGTGACCTGAGCTCAACTTTGGGGGCGGGTGTCTCTCCCTGCATCCCCCCTGCGACCCTCCCCATGGCCCTGCAGAACGTGGTGCTGAGGGTCTGTGGGGCTCCGTGGTTTTGGTGCCTCCCCATCCCGCTCCCACAGGCGCGCTGGGCTGATGGCCCAGGAAATGCTTTCATTTTAAACAGAGCAAGGCTCTCACTGAGGCGGTTCCTCCGCAGCTCTCACACTGCAGAAAGGCTTCGATCSATTTAATCTTCCAATAAAACCTCCTGTAATTCTTTTAGGTTTTTTCTCCGTTTCCTTTCGCGTTTGGGCAAACAGAATCAGATCTGTATCTCGCCAGGAAGAAGGGATCTGGAGGTTACCCCAGCGCTCCCCAGCAGCAAAGGGATGCAGGGAAACAGYTCTGGTCCCTTCCTTTGCCCTTGTCGGTTACCTGCGGCAGCTCTAGCACTGGGGAGCAGAAGGAAATACCTGACATTCCTTCTCCATGCTCTCATTCTCAGGCAGACCCCGCACAGGCCAGCTCGCCGCGCTCCCGTTAGATTCTTCAGGAAGGTTTTCTCTTTCCAGACACGCCACGGACCCTGCCTGTTCCCCCCGCCGAGCCAGGCAGGCGGCTCTGCCCGAGGTGACCTCGCAGGCACCGCCCGGCTTTGGGAGCCCTCAGGATGGAGAGAGGGGGATGCAGGGGACTGGGAATGTCCGGCTGATGTGCTGGGGTCAGACAGCACTGCTGGACCGAGAGCTGGGAGAGAGGGACAG
>NW_026623588.1:247372-251600 GCF_030028575.1 Malurus melanocephalus | reverse complement strand
AGAGGAGAGGAGAGGAGAGGAGAGGAGAGGAGAGGAGAGGAGAGGAGAGGAGAGGAGAGGAGAGGAGAGGAGTTTCAAGTCTTTATTTATATTTTCCCCTCTGCTGCTGCTGGCCAGCAGCTGTGCACAGCTCCTCCAGCATCTGGAGTCTCTTGGCCACCGGCTGGGGCTCTTGGAGGACGTGTGCGCCCGTGCACAAGCTGAACTGCGGCACGCCGGGTGAAGGCAGGAATGCGCACACAGCGCCGGCTCCGCGGCAGCTCCAGCTCTCCTCCCGCCTGGCAGACGCTGCCCGGAGCTGCTTTCGACAAGGGGAAGGGTGCCAAGGTCTGCTGGGGGTTTGGTGCAGTCCCCGGGCCGGTGCGGGGCTGAGGCAGGTGAGCCAATGGGGCCAAGCCCAAATTTCCATCTCCGGCCCCGTTGCTCCACTCATGGTTCCCAGATGTGGGAGGCAGTGGCCAGCATAASGAGTGTTCATGCAGCAAGGTTTGGGAGAAGCCCAAATTCCGGGGAAAAGCACAGTGGGGAGAGTGGCTGCTGCTGGCAGGGTGTTCAGAGGTGGAAAAATTATGATTGCATGTACCAAGTACCTGGGAAAATGGGGAAAATCCTCTAGGCTTGTGCAGCTGCCCTCACGAGAGCTGGAAGGCAGCTTGGTGCTGAACTTTGGGACCCTTCTGCCCTTYCAGCTCCARCACCAGCCATGCCCACCTTCAGTGYATGTGAAGGGGGAGATATTTTGTGACCCATGGGTTGCTCCTCTCTTAAACAGCAAAATAAATTTTTCCCCCAAGTTTTAGGGGTATTTCACACCAGCTGAGCCATGCTGCCCTTCCCTGCCCCACAGAGCCCTGCTCTGCCCCTGCCAGGGGACATGGTGCAGCTGGACACTGGAGCAGGGCAGGAGTGACCGGGAAACCRCAGCTCCCTCCCAGCGCTGGCGCTGACCGAGCAAACCCTGGCTGTGCTCGCCTTGGCTGGGGCGCAGCCTATTTTTGGAAGCTCTTGAGACTTCCAGGGACAGAACCGCCTTTTTTTCCCTTCATTCACAGACGGGGTCATTTTGATTTGTGACGTGTTTGTGTGCGGGTTTTTTGTTGTTGTTATTGTTTATCGTGTCCTGCCTTTTRTTCACGGCATCAAAGAAGCAGAACYGAAGCACAGCAGAAGSAGAGGGGAAAGCTTTGGACTCAAATGTTTGGGGGAGCAAAAGCAGCCAGGCTGCAAACACAATGGGGACATGAGTGTGCCTGCCATGAAATGTCTGTTCTTTGTGTCCTGCCAGTGGCCCTTGCCAGATCCAAGGATGCAGAGGGGAGGAGAGGGTTGGGGTTAGGGTTAGGATTTGGTTTAGGGTTAGGATTTGGTTTAGGTTTAGGGTTAGTGTTGGTTCCAGGCTGCCCAGTGTGGATGCTGCGGAAACTGTGGCTGTCCAAGAAACTGGGCTTGAGGCTGAGTGCTCAAAAGAGGACTAGTCTGCTTCTGACTGGGGAATTTGGGCTACTCCCTCCCTTTGCCACCAGCTCTAAGGTTTTCCCGCCATGATTTTTKCTTGCTGGGGTGCTGCCTTCTCCTTGCTCCAGATGCCATCTAGATCCCGTTCCTTGGGGGCTCTTGATTATTTAGCAATCTCCCCAAAACACAACTGCAGCTRTTCTTCCTGAGATGCAGCAGATGACCCAGAAAGAGCCAGACCACAAGAGACCCAACTTTGAGCAGAATTTGACCCTGTCTCTGTGSTGTGGAGCAGACCTTGACCTCTCTGGTCAAGGAGAGCAGAGAGGGCCACCTTGTTTGTGACCCACTGTGGATGGTGACACTAATTTGGATGTCCCAGGAAAGTCAAACCTTTGGGCTGCCCCAAAGAATAGACAATTACACTGGGGATCCATGGAATGCTCCCGTGGATGTGATTCCTTACATAGCCTTGGTCACAGCCCTTGTGTCCCTGCTGGGCTGCACAGCCTTCCCAGGAGCCCCCACCTCCCTCAGGCACACACGGGGAAGGGCCATGGGATCAGGGCTGTGCCAGCCCCAGCCCTCCTCCTGGGCTTTCCCCATGGACAAGGCACAGCATCACCCTGGCTGGTGCACATGTCCTGACCCAGGAGAGGGAACTCCAGGAGACTGTCAGGTTTTCCTCTTCCCAGGGCTGGCTTGCCCTTTCCTTGCACTCCCTGCATCCCAAGGTGCTCAGAGGCACTCACAGGTCCCCAGGGATCAGATCCCCCATCTCAGCCAGCCCAGCGGGGTCACGGCCAGCGCGGTGCCTCAGAGCTGGGCTGTCCTGGGAGCCTGGGAGCCGAGGCAGGAAACATAAAAACAGGCTGGGCTGTGCTTGCCAGGGCTGGAGCTGCAGTGCCTGGGGACTGCCACGTCTGTGAGCAGAAACAACTGGGCCTAAATATGCTCCCTCCCCCTTGTCCCCCCGCCATCCTTCCCTGTATGGCCCCTGGGCTCACAGGAAAAGGGAGGAGAGGGTCTTGAGGAAGGTTCTGGATGAATCTCAGGGGCACAAAGGCTCAAGTTCAGCCAAGGAGCCGTGGTGGACAGTTGGGATCCCACAGTGAGTGGAGTGGGGTGTCCTGGGGGTGTCTCTGAAAATATTCCCCCCTCCTGCTGCACTCTGCCTCCTTGTCCCTGACCAGCATTTTTGGGCATCCAGCCCATCTCAGCTCCCAGCCTCGCACGGTGGGGACTGTCCTGCACCATGTCCCAGAGCCACCAGGTTCTGTATCTCCACAGAACCCCTGAATTTGGGGAGAAGTGTGACCATGGGCCCGGGGAGGGGAGCACTGAGGTTCCTCTCAGCTCAGGGGATTGGAAGTTGGGCTGGTGGGGAGACCAGTGGGGGCAGGCGCTCCACAAGGAAAAGCAGAACTCCCAAGCTCTGTCCGCAGGGCTTCGCAAACATGTGAAAGTGTTTATTTCATTGGATGGAGATGGAAAAACAGAGCCCCAGCAGAGGCAGTGGAACAAAATCCCCTGCAACAACCCCTGGCCGGGAGCTGCCAGCTCCCATTCCTGCAGCACGCTTCTGCTGGGGACCCGGCGCCGGAGGTCCGTGGCTCCCAGCCCCTCCAGGGAAACAACAAAGGCCGGGAAAGGGCAATAATAAGTCTGCCAACAATTAACACACTTGGGGCTGGGCTCTGCTCAGCTCACCCAGCATAAAGCTGTGACTGGCGGTGTTTCTCCAGGGAGATTTCGAGCAGGCTTTGGTCTGGAGAAGCAAATTAAATCAAATAGTTGAATTCTCTCTGCAGTAGTGGGTTGGGATGGACCACAGGGCAGAGAGGAGAAGCCAGTAAATATCACAGAATGGCATTATATGAAAAGGCCTTATACGTTGAGGTCTTGGTGCAAGGCTAGATGGGGCATCTTCTATGCCTTCCACTTCTCCAGATGGGCTGGCAGAGAAACTCTGGCACAAGACCCCTCTATTCCATCATGGGACATCAGACCACGGGGCATTTGCCAGGCTCTTTCCATCAGAACAGCTCAAGGTGCTTGGGAGGGGAAGCCTTGGAGAAGAGGAGCCAGCTGGGGCTCGCTGGGCTGGGTCTCATCCCTCCCCAGCAGCCGCTGCACCAGCGAGGAAGAGTTACGTGACTTTCCCAAGCTCCCCAAGTGACTCACAGGCAAGGCCAAAGCAGATGTCAGAATCCTGACTCTGGGGCTGAGTGGTCCTGGGACCTCCCAACTCTTTGAAGGAGCAGATGTGCTGAGAAGCAGACTTGGCGTTAGCGTCCAGCTTGGGAGGATAGAGAGGAAGGAGGTAAAAGAGAGATAATGCAACAGCTTCGAGGTGGTGAAAGGGCCCRTCCAGAGTTCAGAGGTCGGCTGTGTTTCTGTTTTGCCTTTTGCACATGAAAGCAGTCAGAYGGAGAGGCTCCAGGGGAGATGTGCAGCCATGCTCCTTTCAGCCCTCCTCACACAATCCTGCTGGTCCAACCCAGCAAAAAACTCCTGGAGAGGAGAAGRAGCAGCTTGAGAAGACGTCAAGCACCTTCAATGCCTAATAAATTCCTGGCTTCTCCTCTGGGAGAAGACTGGGTCCAGTGGATGTCAGCAAGGGGGAGTGAGGGTGATGTGYGGAAAGGGAACAAGGCTGAGAACAGCCTGCATTTCCCACCGGCTGCAAAACAGCAGCTACGGATATAAATATATGTGTACATGCATCTATAGTGTGTCTGGAAACTCACAGGGAGATCTGGCCAACGTGGCT
>NW_026623588.1:192246-247250 GCF_030028575.1 Malurus melanocephalus | reverse complement strand
GGGATGGGATGGGATGGGATGGGATGGGATGGGATGGGATGGGATCCATGGGATGGGATGGGATGGGATGGGATGGGATGGATGGGATGAGGGTTCCCAGGCTGGAAAATGCTTTCTGGTCCTCACCAGGCCCCCAGTCACTCCCCACAAGGGCCACCCGTGCCTAAGCAAGCAGATGATCTCCCATGTCTAGCTCCTGCACATGCAGGTGAAGCTCGGACCTGCCTCCCCTGCCTGCTGCTCTCCTCATTTAGATGGGGAGATGAGAGAAACCAGGACAGAAGGTGGGGAGAGAACAAGGGATCATTTTCAAGGAAGAAATATTTTTCATAGAGGGTGGTGAGGCACTGGTACAGGCTKTCCAGAGAGGTGGTGGATGCCTGATCCCTGGRAACATTCAAARTCARRTTAGATSGRWTTCAAGCAACCTGATYTGGTYGMAGWTGTCCCTGCCCACAACAGGGAGGCYGGACAAAATGGTCTTTAAATGTCTCTTCCAACCCAAGCCATTCCATTTCAGCTCTAAAGGAGCTGAAAAGACAAACATACAGAGCCAGTTTTGCTTTCTGATGTTTGTTTGGAGCAAATCCCTCAAGGCCACCAGATCTATCAGAGTGCAGAGCTTGAGGCTGGCATGGGCATGAAAGAAGTTTGTCCCTCTCTGCACTGCACTCACAGAGCAGAGCACATTCTTAATTTCATGAGTTAGCACAGCTCCCTCCMTTGCCTGGAGCACGTGCTTTGCTCAGCCTGAGAATTTCCAAGAGAGAGAAGAGAGGTTGGTAGCTCAGTTTCACTCTTGGTGCTTTGGCCATGAATCTTCTCAGCTCCCTTGTGGCCACAGGGTTGGGAAGAGAAAGGTGGAGTCCTGAAAGTTTCCAAGATAGAATCCATCCAGCATAAATATAAGGGTTGGGCATGTGTGTGGTCTCCATAAATTAATGCTGCTAATTGGCTTTAAGGGGACATTACAAAGACCATGGTCAGGCCCCACAACCCAAGTGAGCCCACAYGATCTGGGTCCGAGGGAGGCCAGTTCCCCACTGCCCATCACACACTGCAGGGTGAGCAGCTGAGAAAAATCCATCCTGACACCTTCTCCCTCCTCAACACCCTCCAGTGATATCTGCCCCTGTCAACACACACACGCTCGTTCGAAAGCTCGCTTGCAAAAGAGAAAAATCTCMGAAAGTAGCAGGTGTCCTTAAGTCCTGTCAAAATACATCAGCGCTGTCTCTGGAGCACGGCTGGCCCTCGGAGCCTGGCCTGACCCCAGATCCAACCGAGCCACGCCGGTCCCTGCAGCAGTGCTGTAATTAGGGCTTGGCAATCAGCAGCACCAGCAGACAGGAATTTGCTGCAGCGCTCGGTCCCGTTGGTTCCCCCATCCTGGAGCAGCAGGGGAGGGTGGCAGCAGGGCACACACCYCCCTGAGGATCATCCCGGGGATGCTGGATGGCCAGCACAGCCCGTGGGGAGCCCATGAGCACCCACCCCAACCGAGGTGTTGGTGGGGAGGGAGGTGAGGAAAGGGCTGAGCATCCCTCGGGGAGGGGAGCGGGACGGTCAGACGGGTGTCTGCAGGGCGGCTGTTTGTTTTCTCACCCAGAATTAAAGGAGCACGACGTGTCAGGGAAGATCCCTCATTCAAACAGAGCCTTCTATAAATCTTCAAGGGCTGGACTGCCAAAGAGATTGAAAAGGGGTTAAGCACTCATCTCTCCGAGGCTGACAGAGTTCAGCGCATGTAGCCTGGAGGCTCTCCAAGTAGCCTGATGTTTTATGTCTTTGGGATGTTTTTGTCTTCCTTCAGTTGTATYCAGTGCTGGTATTGTGTTTATATCAGCAAAATTCTGGATTATTGCCTTTTTTTTTTTTAAACAAACATCTGCTGCTTCTGCTTGTAGCTCATCGTACCACTGCATCCTGCCAGCAGGGAGAAGCTCCGAGCAGGATGTGGGTGGCAAACGTGGTGCTCCACGGCAGGCAGAGGAGCTCAGCAGAGAGCTGGGTGTCACTGTTCTGGGTGACACCAAACAAACCWGCTCCATCTCAGCTGCTCCCTAAGGAAAGGTACTGCTGCCTTCAGATGGGGAATGAGGTCAAGCTTCCTGCTCTGATGGATGGCAAAGCCACAGGATAGAGAGCTTGAGGGGAGATAGCTCTTGAATTTCATTTTGGGAGGGTCCCAGAGTAGCCCATGGCTGGAAACTTGGTGGRATCACAGCGCAGAGGGGAAGGGCTGGGCTGGCAGGTGTTTGTGTGCTGTGCTGTCCCTACTGGATGCTCATCTGCTTGGAACCAGGCACTAGTGGGACCCAGGAACTCCTGCATTAGTGTGCCCACGCGATTTCAACACGGGTTCCCATGGATCTGGTGCCTTGCTGGGAGATGGCACAGCCTCACCTGCTGGGGCTCCCATCCCTGCTCCCCTTTCAGTGCCAGTCCCACCCATCCCAGCTCATCTGCCTGATCCTCTGCACTACAAACCCCTGTCCCTGTGCCCCATTCCTCATCACCTSCCCCCTCCCAGATCAGCTACTGGGGCATGAAGCCACCAGGAGCCAAGGGAGGCTGTCACCCCCCGGCCACACGCACCACCCTGCTGCCATCCCCTGTTCTTCATCCCGAAACCAGCAGATGAAGAGGAATGTGAGTAAACACGGACCCCCCCAGCCCCCTCCCATCCCAAATTCCAGTGAGAGAGGCCACTGGTGAGCAGGAGCAGTTTCAGTCAGCTCCGTATTTACTTATGAATTCCAGCCCAGGAGGCAACAAAGGTGCTGGGGACCTCCCACCAAACCAAGATTTTCACCCCTCACACCCCAGCATCTCCTCCCACTGCCCACTGCAGCCRCTCCTGGAACAGCTTCCCCGTGCTCAGTCATTTTCCCTTTGGTCCTGTCTGCCAGTGCCTCTCCTGCCTGTTTTCTTTATCCCTTTCTTTCTGCATTTGCTGGAAAAGAAGGTTTCTGTATAAGAAAATGTGATCAAATCGAAAGAGAAATGGAAAGGAGCGCCTTAAAACTTGCTAGACAGCCTTTTTTTTTGTGCAAGATCAAGGGCCAAATTCTGCTTTCATCGCACTGGACAAAAAATCTGGACAATCTCCCCTTGAATTAATGGCATTCCTTTGTAAGGGGAACAGAATTTCATTCATTTGCACCTCATACAGCAGCAGAGGGGCCATTAATCCTTACGGCTTCCAGTCACGTCTGCCCCAGTTCACAGCTCCAGCCAGTCCTGCATGGGAAGTCCCAGATCATTTTCYCGCATCCTTCCTTGCCTTGTCAGCTCATGATAAACAGCATCTCATCCTGAATCCCACATGTACAAGCACACTGAGTGATTACATCACCCCCAACCCACTCCAATAAGATAAAATGCAGCTTGTGTCCAATTTGGATAACTCCACATTCCCCAGTGGGCTCTCTCCTCTCGTGCAGAGCGCTCAGGAGCCAAAACCTGGTGTCTGCTGCAAGGCGTTCAACCCAGCACCATCTCTCCCCAGATTTTGGGGATTATTGGTCCAGCTTCCTGCCAGAATCACTGCTGGGGGGGCCTCATTGCAGTGGATGCTCTGAGTGAGGCTGCCCTCACTCGCTGCCAACAGCAGAGCCCTGAAACCCCCAACACCACATCACAGCCATCAGGAGTTGGGTGAGTGCTGGAAACTCTGATTTTCATCTGAGCTATTGATAGGGAGAGAGACCAAGCTCCTTTAAAGCTGAAGTTGGCATTGCAAGGTTGGGAATCTGATTTGTTAGAGCAGCAGATTTTCTGCTGATTTTCAAAGGGAAGCTCCAAAACAGACTGCAGACAGGTACCATGCAGGTTGGGAATGTGATACCACMGACATGAGGGAGCTTTGCCCATGTGTTAAGGCTGGACTTGCTGAGCAGGTGCTGCAAAGCCACAGAAGGCTCAGCCTTGTGCTCTCAGGAGGTGTCTGACCCCTGTGTGATGCCTTGGATGGCAGCACCAGACCCTTGGCAAGGCTGGCTCCTTCACCCCAGGAACATAAAGGCCATAAATTAGGGAATACAGCCATGGGATACACCTGTGTGGGAATGAGCCCCATACCCAGCACAGGTCACTACAGGGAGCTCTTCCAAAACCTTGTTCCAGGCCTGACCCAGGCATGTGGAAGCGGCCAGGATGGCACAACTGGCCCCCAATCCCACTGATCACACCTGAAACCCCTGGGAGATGGGTGCACTTATTTATTCAGATCAGGGGCAGCRAATCCATTATGGACTTTATAGTGTGGACAAACACTTAAATCTCAGTGTGTCTGCACTGAAAGGTCAGCAAGATGCYGCCAGGGAGTGAGGAATTCTCTCTTAACACCTCTGAAGAGCCTAGCAGGGAATGCAGAGGGCCTTTCAGGACCTCCCTTCCCAAGATATTGGAGTACCTTAGCCCTTGGGAGTGGGTGTGGGATTAAAAGAAGGGCAGGGGGATCTGGCAGGCTGGGAATAATGACTTTCTGGGCACTGAAATGAGCTGTGCAAGGGGAGCCTGCCAATCTTTGGAGGAGGCTGGGGTGCAGATGGGGAGCAGGCAAGAGCACTTCCTTGCTTTACATCTCTGGGGCTGCTGAGAGCCCCTGYGTGAATAAAACCCTGCTTCCTGCCAGGTCTTAAACCTTTGCAGCAAGAAACGTTTTTAAAATAAGCAAATAGAGGGAAATCCTGCTGTTTGCTGTCTTACTGCAGCAAATGCTTGGCACAGGAAGGAGCAGGAGCTGGTGGCAGGCCAAGCATTGCTGCAGCACAGCCTGGAGCAGCTCTGCAGGCAGGGTGAGYGTTGCTGCAGGGCAGTGGAGCTCCCTGCCTGGCTGCCATGCTCTGCTCTGTTTCTCCAGCCAGGATTTCTCTGTCCTGCAAGCAGGAGGCTGGGGAGCATGGGAACAAGAATACCCGACCCCAGCAGCCATCCAGAACCTGGAGATGGGTCCCTGTGCTGGGATAGCAGGAGCTTAGTGGGCTTTGGCACAGTACCTCACATCGGTTCCCCCATTTGGAGCAGTCTGATGTTGACAAACCACTGCAGATATGCTATAAAATCAGAATGAGGGTGGAGGACAGCGTCCCCTGAGCCCCACAGCACTTTCCTTCCAGAGCACAACTTTGGTTTGCCTTATTGGAATTGGGGATGTGTGAAAAATGAGTGGGAATAAGCCTGGCTGACCCACTGGAGCCCAGCACCGTGGTGGGGGAGCAGGAGCCAGCCCTTTTAGGGTTGCTCAAGTCCCTGTCCTGAGTTCAGTCTGATGTGGCACAGTGATTTTTCTGCCCTACAGAAACAGTCATCTCAGGCAAGAGCCCACAAAATGTCTCTTTTCACAGAAGCCCCTCAGGGCATCAGCAGATTTGGATGGGGAAGGGGGTCCTGGGGTTCTTGTTGGGTTTTCATTGTCCTCCCAGCTGGAATGACCCTTGTGTAAATGTCGATTTACACAAACTTCCCCAGACACATGCTGGGGTTTATGCTCTAYTGGCATTTGCATTTCTGCAGTCTGGACTCAGGCTGGGAACTTTTATTGGGTGGATTCTAGCAAAACAGAAGGCAAGGAATAAAAATAACTTTCTCTGGGCTGTGTAGTTTGCTCTTACACCGGCAGAAATCCAGGTCAGCTCTATTGATTTTTAAGGAGTAACTGGGTTTATGCTGGTGCAATTTTGTCCCCAGAGCTGCATGAAAWGTTCACAGCAAAACCTGAAATTGCATGGAACTAGCAGAGCTTTGCTATTGGGGTTTCATTACAAATTTGAAKCTCAGACCGAGCTTGTCAAAAAATTCCTTAAGGTTCGTGAACCTTTCAGTCAAGCCTTGGCCCAGAGTCAAACTGAGCCCGAGCTGATTTATAGCTTTGCATGGAAATAATGTGAAATCAGTGGGTTTTGTTTGGTCTCTAAGCTGAAGCTCGATGCTTGCAGCTGAGCTCGGCTTTTGAGAGGTCAATTCTCTTTGAAAGGTGAACTCAAACCTGAATCTGCAGTGGGAGCTGTAGGAGATGCTGCTGGGAATAAAACACAGGCTGGATTTGCAAGGGTAATGAGAGGGGTGATTCCTCCACAGCCCTTGGAGTATGAAAGAGCTCTGCTGCTGCTTCATGCTCAGAGCTGGGCAAGGAATCAAATGCAATTCATTAGGACATAAGGGCATGTAAGGATCATTTGATTCAGCTGGCTGCTGAAGTGAGCTAAGTGCTGTTAGTCCTAATCTCTGACAGTCCCTGTGACTGCCTCTTGGAGAGGCAGGAGATAGCAGTGCTCCTCTGATACTCCACTTCACACTTCGGGGATGGTGCAGCTCCTGCTGGTTATATATTGCCTGCGGGATTAGGATCTGCAGGCAGCAGGGAAGCAGTTGACAGTGTGGTTTGGCAGCACAGGCCTCCCTCCCAGCCAGAGCCAAGAGCACAGCGCTCACGGCAGCCCCGGAGGAGAGGGATAGAAACCTCCCTGAGCTCTGTGGGGCCATGCTCAGAGCCCAGTCAGCTCAGCTTGCTTCTCTTCGTGGCCATTTTGGGGTGAAGGAGGCCAGGAACGGACCTTGTTCCTGGAGCTAATGCGGAAACRGCCATGGCTTGGTGGTACCAGGGTCCAACAAGGGCAATGTGATCCCCAGCTGGGCTTGTGTTTGATCACCTGCACGAGAAGACCTGCRGTSCCTTGGCAGCAAGWGAAGGWGMCTGGTGTGGGCTGGAGGAGGGAAGMATTTCTGCCCCAGCAGGAAGACAACAGCAGCCCTGGACTCCATGGCACCATGCAGCCCTCTCCATGAGGAGCACAGGCCCCTCTGAGAAGCTCCCAGTCAGGTGTCTGGGTTTTCAAAGTGATGCTGTTGTTGTTTTAATGCTCTGGCAATGCCTGGAGCACACCCAGATGCGATGAGAGCACTGCATGTYCCAGCCCTTGCCAGGAAATGCTGCCTTGGCTGTGTCACCGAGCTTGCCACCCCAGAGGGACTTCTCAGACTGATGGGGTGTTAGGATAAAACTCTTCGCTGAAAGGGTGGTCAGTGGAAATGGTGGAATCACCATCCCTRGAAGTGTTCACAAAATGTCCGGGTGTGACACCTGAGGTGGTGAATGTGTCCGTGCTAGGTTGACAGCTGCATCTTGGAGGTTTTATCCCATCTAAACATTTCCATCATAAATCAGGAGCTGAGGTCTGCTGGGAGGTCCTGCAGAAGGCACTGAGATGACCCAGGCAGRGTCTGAGCAGCTCCAGACAAGGAGCTATAATCAAAGAGCTGGGCCATCCTCACCTGCTCACAGAACTATGGCCTCAGGCATGGAAAAGATCCCCAGAAATGGAACCCAAGCTCAGGGCACTAAACCCAAACCCTCCAATTCTTCTCTTGTTTGAGCAGCATCACAAACCTTCTTCCTGCAGGACTATTCAGCTGGATGTCTTGGATGGCTGGGTAAGTTCTCACTTTCATCTGTTGTGGTTTTTTCCTTTGAATTTATATGACTGCCACGTTCTGGTGGCCTAAGGCACATCTCATTTGAGTGTTTTAGAGACTGAGATTCCCTGGCAAAACTCTGCTTACCTAATCTGAGACTAGAGAGCAACGTGTAATCTTCCTAAGCAATCACAGCTAATGAGCAGAGCTCACATGTTAACTTTTGGCCAGCCGTGCACAGAGCAAACAAGCCAAAATGAGATTAATTGAAAATCAGTCGAAGGGACTTGACATGTGCTCACAGAGATGGCCCAAGCAAAACTAGAGGCGAAATTCAATGGATAAATAACTCATTGTGAGTTATTTGCTCGGCTCTACTTAAGTGGTTGATTATGTGGGTCTTTGGTTAATTGACTTATTGAGTGGCTGGCGTGGGTTTTTGGCTGCTCGCTCACTCCCCGCACGTTTTTGCTATTAACTCAGCTGTTTGATGGAACAAGTAGTCTATTGTGTGTTTTTTGCTGGCTAGGTTGGTGTTTGGTTGGATGTTGGCTCTTGGGCTAATTGAACACATCTGCTGCTGGCTGTACGGTGGCTTGCTGGGATCATCACTGGCTCTTTGTTTTGTTGCCTGTCTGACGTGTTGGTGGCCCAGTTTGTCACGGATCGGATGCTTGCCTACCTAATTGCCCTCCTAATTTCCCGCTCCTTTGAACTGGCAAACAAAGTTCTTGCTTTTCCCCRTTGCCATTTGGGATTTCCATTGCCTCTTCCATCATCCCAAGCAAGGACTCCTCCTCCTTGACCAGCTGCATTCAGTGTATCATCTGCAGGACATCTGAGGATCATCRTTGGGAAGGATGGACATTTTCTGGAAGTCCATTCCCAGCTGTAGCCGTGTTCTGCAGCCCTGGCATGGCTCCAGCCTGACCTTTTACCTTTTTCATTGAATTCCTCATCGTGTCTTCTGGGAAATGTGGCACAGGAATGTTTGGGTTAGAAACAGGTGGGATGTTGGCTCACAGGGAGGCTTCAGCTAGAGCAGAGAAAGGGGAGGAAAGGAGTACAGAAGAGATGAGATGAGATCTGGGCAGGAAATRATCTCTGGAAATCTATTAAAAAGCTCACTTGATTTTGACAAGCTCTCTTCAGGCTCTTCTGTTTGTGTTTGGCCCTGATCTAACTTTAATTTTGGGGTGAAAGAATATTTTCCACTGYGGTGAGAGCCATTCCTCAGAGTTGCACACTGGGTAGGGTAGAAATTGGCACCATGCAGTGAAATGTGTGTCTGAGAACAGAGCCAGGACCCAGCTGAGGGGATGTCAGGAGGGACGAGGGTGGGAAGAAGAGGGAGCATTCCCTGTGCTCTTCCTCCATGCCTTGCTGGAGCTCCTGAAATCCATTAGCAGTCGGGTCCCTGGCTGGGCTGGGATCTGGCTGATGTGGGAGGTGTTGACTGGAGCTGAAGCTGACTTGACAAGGCCCCATGGAGACACTCAAATGAGCTTGTTTACAGCTCTCCTGCTCTTTTATTTCATCTGCCATGCTTGTAAAACACTCTCATGGAGGAGATGGCAGTGTCCTGCCGTGCTTCCTGCTCCTCTGGGGAGCCCAGCAGGGTGTTTGGCAGTGCAGGGCAGCTGTGACACATGAGGTAATGCAGGTGTCCCCTACAGCTCCCAGAGTGGCCCTTTTGTATGTACCTGGGAAGGGAATGGCTCTCTGGGTCAAGGTTAAAGTCATGGCCAGGGTAGGAATGCAATGAAATACGCTCTGGAAGAATTCATCCCTCAGATTAATTAATCTTTGCACCCCTTGGAGATCTCATCCCCAGCCAGACCAGCCAGGGCTCAGTGGACCATCCTGAGGGATGTTTCTTGCTCCCCTTGGGCACTTCATGAACCYCTGATCTCCAAGCAGAGTTAGCTGCTTCCCTGCCTAGAGAATTGGAGAAAGAAATGTCTGGGCAGTTGCTGCTGCCCCAGCCACCCTCTAACATAAGATACCCTTTGCCCTTTTTTATCCTCTCCAGATTGAGGATTTTCCCAGTGAGCCACAGCACTGGGTTTGTCTATCAGCCCTGGTGCTGCGGAAGGAGCAGCCCCTCTGCAGCACTGATCTCCAGCTCAGGAGCAGGAGATAAGTTATTTTTGTTCTGTGATACCCAGGCCTGGCTCYCTGCAGGGGAGAAGGATGTCTGTGCCCTTGGGCAATTCCGTGGAGGAAAGGAGTGGGATAAAGAGGTACCAGCGAGGTCAAGCTTTCTGTTTCAGACCTTATCTTGCATTTCTGCAGCTGTACAGAGGCCAAAACCATCTAGGAGAATGTGATGAGTGCAAATCTAAAAGTCAGGAGCCCCCTTGAGCAGCCAGACTCTCTCAGTGGGGATGAAGAGCACATCTGGTATTGAAAGATCTTCTTCCAGCCATTTGGTTGCACGAGGAATGTGCATGGAAATAATTCTTGCATTAGYAGTCAAGTCATCTTCTCCCCACCTGTCTCATTCTTTCTCTTTTTCCGTTTCTGTGGCTCATTCCCCAGCAGGCAGCCTGGCTTGGCTGGCAGGAGCTGTCCCGGGGCATGACAGGAGCAAGGAAGACGCTGCCTAAAGCTCCCTGAAGGTCACCAAAAGGTAAGGGAAGAGAAATAGGCCAAATTCTACACATTTTTGTTGGTGTCTGAAGTTTCTCCTGTCTTGGAAAATGCCTGCAGGGCTGTCGTGCTGGAAGCCCACAGAAAAACACAGGGCTTTGAGAAGGGCAGATGAAATGAAGGTGATTCAGGGGRGTGGGTTTGTTTGTTTAACTTCTTGGAGAGGCAGTGAGGAAGAAAAAGGTGAGTGATGGGGTGATTTCCACTTCATGTCAGTTGAAACGAGGGAGAGAAAGACAGGAGCAGAGAAAATGGGAAGAGGGGAAGCCAACAACGGATTTAGTGTCCTTCATCTTTGAACTTGAGAGGGTCAGACACGTGTCCTGCAGAGCTGGTCCTTGGCTCCCACCCATCAGAGGCACCAGCACGGCATTCCCATGGGATGTGACATGAGTAATGTCTAGGATGATGCATTTAGGAAGGAATCCTGCCCGGGACCTGGCTCTGCCCACATCCCATGGGACACCCATTTGTGCCATCAGTTTCCTGGGAGCCCTTGGGTAACACTGAGCCCTCCGAAATGCTGCTGCAGGGGCTGGATTCACTGCTGCTCCTGGCTGGTTTTACTGAGACAGTTTGTGCAGACTTAAATAAGAAATGACCTGCCCAAAACAGCACTCCAGGACAGCTGGGATGCAGCATCCAGATCAGCTCCACGATGTTTCTGCAAGCTGGCAGTTCCTCTGCTGCTGGTACCTCTGGCTGCTCCTCCCTGGCTTCCATGAGCCCCTGCCAGGATGTTTCCTTAGCTGCTTCCCCAGCACAGCCAGCAGCACGTGGCTGCTCTAGCACAGCCCAGCTGGACTGTCTGAATTAAGCTTCTYCACAAAGCCAAGAGCCACCCAAAAAGGTGCTGTAAGGATGGGGATGSAGCAGGAGACCAAAGGGGAGCGCTGAGGTGTCCTGGAGCCAGCAGGGYTTGTGAGTATTCAGCCCAGCACAAATTTCATTTATCCCGGGCTTCCAAACTGAGTTTTTTAGCCCCAGTGAAGTGAGGACAAGTATTAATGTGTGGATTTTTGTTCTGTAGTAAGGAAGAATTTTCTGGATGAAAGCTTTAATTAGATTTGTTTGGACCATGTTCACATGTCTCCTGGGTTCACTTTCTCTGAATACTTTAAATAACAGTTTCATTGGCAGGAACATTTGTGCAAACTGCAAATTTGGGGTCAGCATCTCAGCTGATATCAATCAGCACGGGCCTCTCCGAGCTGGTGGAGGTGCACAGATTTACACCCACAGAAAGGCAGACTCCCCGAACGAGTATCGAGAAATTAGTCTTGGAACATAAACTTGGAGAGAAAACCTCCAAGTATTTGTGCTGGAAACCCTATCCCGAGGCTGCAGCAGCTTTTGAATCGCAGCAGGGAGCATCAAGCACCGGTCAGGAGGGATCCTGGCGTCCTCCTGCACCTCCCCACCTCCTCTGTCTCCCCACAGTGCAAGGCTCTGCTCCCAGCCAGCCCTTCCATGCTGCTCACCCTCTGGTTGCCACCATCCAGGCTGAGCTCCACGGTCTGGACTGGCTGCCCCAGCTGCACGGAGAGCCCTCACCCTCCTGGGATGTGATCCAGCCCAGCTCCTCGTTGGGGGTTTTGGGGGTGTTGAGTTTGGAGGCTTTGAGGGATGGAAACTCAGGGGGGCTGGGACTGAGCCTGGGGATGGCAGGAGAAAAAGGAGGAGGGGGGCCCTCTTATTGCTGCCTCCTGGAGGAACTGGAGAATGCCCAGAAACAATAAATGTCCAGCAATCATTTGATGTGTGTTAGAATGGAAAAGCATCACCGAGGGTGCGTCTGAGACAAATTCACTCTAAACTTCAGTGAACTCTTGAACAAATTCTTGTGCCTTTGCAAAGCTGTGTTCCATATGGGTGAGGAATCCTTGGAAAGGGAGCTGTTCCCTCCCTGGGATGCAGAACCTGCTCAGGACACCTTTGGCCAGTGCTGCAGATGGGGAAAGGTGAGGTCAGGGATGGCTGGGCTGGTGCAGGAGCAGAGGAGGGAGCAGAGGTGCTGGATGCTGTGCAGAGAGGAGACACTGCTTTCATCCCCTGTTAGTCCAGGGGGCATTTCAGACCAGACCTGGAAGGGATCAGGCCCAGGCCTGGCATTCCTGGCAGGATGCTTTACTGAGTGCAACAGTCTTTGCATCCAAAATGTTCTCCAACACATCTGTCTTGCATGATGAAGGCTGCAATGTATTGTGAAAATGAGCTTTAAACCTAGAAGAAGAGGCAAAAGCTAGTCCCAGGTTACTGCAGGTAAAATTGGAGACAGCAGCCATCACAGAATCGTGGAATATCCTGAGYTGGAACAGACCCACAARGATCATGGAGTCCAACTCCTGGYCCTGCACAGGATCCCAAAAATCACAAAAATCACACCACATGCCTGAGAGTGTTGTCTAAATGCTTCTTGAACAATGTTTCAGATCTTTGTGGACTCACCATCCACCACCTCTCCGGTCCCACACAATGACAGGGACAGAGCTCCCCATCCCAGCTGGCACAGCCCTTTTTAGGCRAATTCTGCACATCTGCCTGGAGTCCCCAGCTCCAAAATTCCCTGTGTGGGACTGCAGGTGGACAGAGGGTTTTCATCCTTCAYTGACCTAAGCAGATTAYTCTTGCTTTCYARGCYAAACATCTCGGAAAGGAAGGAWGACATAAAGTGTKCARAGCAGGYATAAATGCCACCCAAAACAATTAAYTATTGCACTGATCACCATTGCTCTGTGGCAGGGCCAAGGGGAGCTGCTCCCWGCCTCCCCAGGCATCCAGAGTTACTGTGAGTTATTCAGAGAAGGGAAATCCTGTTTTGATGAAGGAGGCTGAGGGGGGCACAGGGAATCCAAGCCAGGACTTGTCCATCCCTATCCATCCCCAGAGCACTGGAGCTGAGCCCTGGGGTCAGGCAGGTAAGGGGCTCTGGGGGTCTGTGCAGTCACCTGGAATAAGAGGGGAAGGAATGTGGAGAGACTGTGGCCTCACTGAGAGGCTTTGGGGTGATGGGGGCTAGAGGAGGAGGGAACAAGTATCTCCTGGGGCTTTGTGGGGAGCACTGCTCTTCTGGGAATTGGGTGTCAGTCCTCAAAATAACAATGCAGCAGAGGGAAGATGCTGCATCCCACACATCCAAGGTTTGCCTGACCCCAGGGCTCCACAGACACCACTCCACCTCACAGGGCAGTTTGGCTCCTTTACCCGTGCCTTCCATGCAGGGCTTGTGCAGCACAGCAAGGGGGTCCTGCACACCATCAAATCTGTCCRGAAGGTCCCTGCACACACAGCAAAAGGTGTCCCAGACAAACAGTGAGAGTGCTCCAACTCCACTGCAGCATGGTTTGGGGAGGGAGCGGAGGAAGGCCGGATGCGGGCAGCCCTGCCCTCACACCCAATAAAGTGGAGCYGTGTCTGGTTTGTATCGAAGGCAAAAGGAGAGAGAAAAAGCCTCTCCAAAATGAGATTCCTCACATGACAGCATGCTGACATGCTCCGGAGTGATTTTGGCAAGAAAGGGGAATGCTAAGCAGGAGCTGGGGTTTGCAGGATTGCCCAGGAACTGGGAGAGCTTGGGGGGGCTGCTGTGCTCCCCCTCCCCAGCCCTGCACCCTCCTGCCACCTCTTGCTCTGATGCAGCCACACAACCTTGGTGCTGCCCTGCTGAACAGGGAACTCTTTGTAATGCGGGAGTTTGGGGGTTTATTTTCCCCCTGTTTTTCTGTCACTATAGCCCCTTCAACTCTGGCTAAGCCACCAGTGAGGGTCCCCAGCATCCCAGAGCTTTGGTGCTGGTGGTGTAGGTGTRTCCCCAGTTGGTGACAGGCTGGGGCACACGAGGTGGGTAATGCTGCCCCTATCCATGGGGAAAAAGGAACAGGGAAACCTCAGGCTCCCCTGCAAAATGTCCCCCTCTAACTCCATCAGCCCTGGCCTCCGAGGAGCCCCTTGGATTTCAGACTGAGAGGGAGCACACAGCACGCTCAGGGAAGCAMGTGCACCCAAAACCTGGATTCCCAGGGAGCAGCCGCATCCCCACTGCTCTCCGGGGATGTCCCTCCAGAGCCATCCCCGCGCTTTAGGGCATGGAGCTCCCAGCCTGCGCCAGCCCAGCGCTGTTTCCCATCCCACRCCGGGTACCCGCGGGCTGGGGGAGCGCGTTTCGGCACCGCGCTTGTTTACGAGCTGTCGTCTTTGGCCCTGGCCGTGTCGTGTGCCTCGTCCACGGCGATGGATCCGGGCAGGACGCGGCCAGGGACCGCGGGCGCCGCTCCCACCGACGCGCGGGGGAATTGGCGGGCGCTTTTTCAAGCATCTGGCGGCTGAATATTTATGAAGTAGGAGAGCAAACCAAACACCGCGAATCAAAGGGAACTGAACCCGATACTTGCAGTYGCTGAAACAGTCAGGAACCGGTTTCTTCCTGCCGGCAGCAGGGCAGGAGCAGCGTGTCCCCCGGGACAGTGGGGTGGGAGGGAGAAGAACCCATCAGCCAGCTCCAGTCCAGCAGGGCCAAGTGGGGCTGGTGAAACTGGGAGYAGCTGTGTGACAGCCACGCAGATTTACACCCCTGCCCCACAGCAGGAGTGGCACCCAGGGGATGGGATGGGTTTGGACCCAGGCAACCAGGCAGGGGGGTCTTGGTGGGGCACAGAGTGGGATGAGGAGGGGAGGACGAACAGCTCCGCAGAGAAATACGTACCAACAATTTAGTAATACCTAAAAAAAAAAAGTTTCCCAGCTGGGATTTATCGGGGAGAGCTTTCCAGGAGTAATAATAAGGAAAGAAGACTCCTGCCAGCACCACAATACCTTCATGTGGGCAGGGTGAGGTGTGGTTTTGGGAAGGCAGGTTGGGCAGCTGGTAATAGAGTGGGCTCAGGGTGCCCCTGCAGTGGGCAGGAGCTGCCAGGCACAGAGTTTTGAAAAAGGGCTGTCTTGGAAAGCCCTTTGCAGGCATTTGGRGCAGAGGCTGTTTCCCTGTGGACAGCCCCTCCACCCAAAGCTGGGCTGGGGGCTGGAGAACAGGCTTCTGTTGCTTCCCAGGACTGGTGGGATTAAGCCTAAAAAGGGAATTGTTGGGAGTCTTTACCAAAGAAGGAAGGCCGGCTGTGCTGCTGGCAGGCACAGCTGGGGGAGGGATGCCACAGCCCAGCCCACAGGTTTGGGGGCTCACTCCCCTGCTGGTCCTGGGCTCCYCTTGAGTGCACCGGGGCCAGATCCAGCCCAGAGGAGCGGCAGAGGCCGGTGCTGAGYTTGGCCCTGCTCGGGGCTGCTGCAGGGGTGGAGCTGCTTGGATCCTGTGCGTTGTGTGCAGCAGGTGTCGGGGTAGSGGGGGATGAGACCTGCACTGCCCCCAGAAATTCACCCCATTCCTTCCCTGCCTGCGTGAGTTCAAACAAGGCTCCCATGGGGAGAGAAGGAGTCAAATCCCAGCTTCTTCCCAGTCCTCTATCCTCCACCTTTCACCTATCCTACACTCTCCAATCTCCACTTTCCATCCTCCACCCTCCACCCTTCACCTTCTGCCTTCCATCCTCTGTCTTCTACCCTCTATATTCCACCCACCATTCTCCACTCTCCATCTTTCACTCTTCCTCTCCCTCCTCCATCTTCTACCCTCTATATTGCACCCACCATCCTCCACCCTCGATCCTTCACCTTGCGCCTTCCCTCCTCCATCTTCTATCCTCTATGTTCCACCCACCATTCTCCACTCTCCATCCTTCACTCTTCCTCTCCCTCCTCCAGCCCCTGGCACCAGGTGGAACAGCAGAGGAGAGCTCTGCCCTGGCTGTGCAGAGCCCTTGCAGTGCCCTGCACCCATGGAGGGGCCCTGGCCCTTCTCCCCAAGCTGGCAGATGTGTTCCACAGCTCCTCATCCCTCTGTCCTTATCACCATCACCAGCCAACCCAAGCTCAGAGCCAGGCAAGACACCCAGTGGCTGCAGGGCTGTGCCACAAGGACAAATCCYGCCCTGATCAGAAAGTCAGGATTTGCTTTGTCTAAAGGTCCCAGCCAGGGAATCTGGAGGTGACACTCCTGAGCTGTTTTATAGTGAGGGATTGCAGCTCTTGATGGGCTGCAGGTCAAATTCACAGTTATTAGAACTTAGTAAATGTGGTTTTAACAACCATCTGGCTCTCCTTTTATATGCAATAACCATCCCATTACACCGAAATAAAATCCACATTTAAGGCTCCTAATTGCTCAAGTGGCTTTAGCTTTTTTTCTCTCATCTCAAAAAAAAATTAAAAAAAAATAAAAAAAGAAAAGGAAAAAGTCTTCCCATTTCCATCTGTCATAGCAGAAAAACTTGGCTGTGAGTGTCCAGCTGCCTCTTGAGGCTGGGCTGGTGTTTCAGCCCTGGGAGAAGGCACTGGAGCAGCCAGGCTCCCCATGGCCCCTGAGGATCCTTTCCCCAGGGCAGTGGTGGGGTCAGCCACCCTGCAGCATCCCCGGGAGATCCCAGCATCCCTGGGGATTGTGTGGTCATCTCCTGATATGGATTAGAGAAGATCAAAGACTCACCTGATAGCTTGAACCGAAAAGAAATGCCATCTTACAAAGGATTTTGAGTTCATTTTAGTTTGGCTTTGCTCCAGTTCTGGGCAAAACATCTTCCCCTCAGGACAATGGAATGGGAAATGCCATCACAGCTGGTCAAAATGTGTCACTTGGTTACTGCAAAATGTGAGGTGATGCAAACCCAACCTGGCAAAGCAAAATCCCTTTCTCAGACAGAACAGTAAAATCAGGCACACTGATGCAGGACATTTTTTTCCTTCCCCTAGGAAAGCTGCAGTGACAAGATTTTGCACTTCAGAAAAGCTCCATTTCCCAAGGGAGA
Organism: Malurus melanocephalus; assembly: GCF_030028575.1. Lineage (NCBI taxonomy): Eukaryota > Metazoa > Chordata > Aves > Passeriformes > Maluridae > Malurus > Malurus melanocephalus. Next base: position 230,328 of record NW_026623588.1, on the reverse strand, counting down.
ATGGGAGAGAAGTAACCCAGTACAAGGGAGCATCCTCAGCATGGCAGATGCTCAAACTGTGAGCATCGCCTGTGTTGAGGTGGCCAAACACGTTCAGGYTCAAACATTGGGGAATTCAGGTGAGATTGATGGTTCAGCACCTGTGGGCAGCATGTCTTGGCTGGGGTTTACAAACCACCAGGGAACCCTTCCAGAGCCCACATGTCATTCTGGTCAGAGGGAGAGGCAGGGACAGAGAGGGCAGGCTGATTTCTCAGCAGTGGCTTTTGCACATTTAGCAGCTCTGAGGCTCCCTGCTTGCCCCCAGCGAGGCCAAGCACCCTGTCCATGCCACACCGAGTGCCCCCAGTGCCAGGGAGGGCAGAGACAGTGGGATGGGTGTGCAAATGGGAGCTGCACCGGCTCCAGGGGAGCTTTCCCAGAAAGCAAAAAGCACAAGTTCCCAGTGCCCTCTGCAGGAGGAAGCACAGCCCTTTCCCCCAAATTTTGGAGCCTTCCAGGAGGACAGTGAGCACTGGGATGGGTGTCTGTCACCCACAGCTTGCWGTGTCCCCTGTGGGGACAGGGACATGGAGGCCCATCCGCCCATCCCCAGGGSCTTGTGGAATAAAAAACATTTTGCACCTTGACTTGTACATTGCTTCACTGMAGGAACCCRGGAACCCGAAYAGCGAGGCCATGGCCATTCCCAAGRGTCACCTGAAACAATCAATGCTATTTATTCCCACAGGAAATCCAGCCTGGTTTGGGTTTTGAATGACAGAGCTGGGGTTTAACATTACACTTGCCTTTTTGTATCTTTTTATTTGGTACTTTAAGAAAAATAAGGGGAAAGAAATGAAAAAGTGGTAAACAAAACTCAGCACTGCATGGCCCATGGCACGGGATTGTTGTCCTGAACATGGACTTGTTCCCCAGTGTGCAACACCAATTCATACACCAAGGAGAGGTATTTCTACTTTTTTTTTTTAATTTGCACAAAGTAGGGAGCTGGGTGACAATCCACAAAAGGCTGGATCCCTGATCATCAAGACTTTACACTATTTATMCATTTTGACAAWGGTATTAGCAATYATYGGTTGCAAATTAYAKAACTTTTTTATTAATTAGTAYTCAATCCCMTAGTTGCTRGTTATAACTCTCATGYCTCATGCTAATTAGTCCACTGGCAGAGTTCTTCCTTCCATTTGAGTCTGGKGTCTGTCTGGAGCAGGCAGTCAGTGAGTTGGTGGTTGTGATCTCCCAAACCCAGGATTATCTCTCTCTGAGTTCCTGAGTTCCCTGACTTCACTCCTGCTGGCTCTTGGCCAGACAGCCCATTCTTCTCCTCAAAACAAAAGGTAAGAATCACAGAATTAGAACAGAATATAGATTAGAACACTCTGAGCTGGAAGTGACATATCAGGATCATGGAGTCCAGCTCCTGGCTCTGCACAGGTGACCACAACAATCCCACCCTCTGCATCCCTGGGAGCGTTGTCCAAACATTCCTTGAGCTCTGTCAGGCTGATGCTGTGACCATTCCCTGAGGAGCCTGSTCAGTGCCTGACCACCCTGTCTGTGGATGAAGAATCTTGTCCTGATATCCAGCCTAACCCTCAGCTGGTTCAGCACCCTTGGCTGCTACACAGCGATGTGATGCCACGTGAAAAGCAGGAGCAGGTCACCAGGATAAATCTGAATCATGGATTATCCTCACTGATTGATGGTCGACAGCAAAACTTAGGGATTTAATTAATTAAACGAAAAGGTAATGAATTATAAAGGGATGGGTTTTTTTCCAAAAGTTTACGGTAGTTCACCAGTTCACAGCAGCCAAACAAACGAAGTTCACAGTGCAATTGCTTAATCGTATCTGCACGATCATATTGCATRTCATATCAGCTACTGATTAACATCTGTAAAATGAAAAAGTTTGACTCAAATCCCCATTCAGATCTCGAGGGGCTCGATGTCAGCAGGCAGAGCACGGCAGGGCATGGCACGGCACAGCGTCAGACAAGGGCAACACGGTGTGACACAGCACGCCACGGCCTGGCACAGCTCTGTGGGGCTGCACACGGTGGGAAAATACCGCGGAACGGCACGGCATGGCACGGCACGGCACGGAACGGCACGGTGTGGGCACTGCACGGCATGGGCACACACGGTGCGGGCACGGCACGGCACGGCACGGCACGGCACGGTGTGGGCACGGCTGAGACGCAGCCCTCAGGCGCTTTCCCGCCGCGGCCCCTTTAAGGAGCCCTGGCCAATCAGCGCAGCCCACATCCTCGCCAGGGGACGCCTCCGAGGCCCGCCGGGAGGCCCGTACCACTCCCGCCATACGGGGGAGTCGCTTCTGCCCGTGGCCTGGCTGCTCCCCGCTGCCCGCTCTCCGCCCTCTTCCTCTCCCTTCCCGCTCACTTCACTCTCGTTCACAGTTTCTCGGTTGTCGTAGCGGGCAGCAGTGGGGCTGAGCGACTCTTGCATAATACGCTGTTTCACTCACGCCCCCCTCTCCGGTATGATGGCGCGTGCCGGGGCGGGGCGGGGCGCGGGGCGGAAGCGGCACCGTGGCGCGGGAGGGGGCGGCATCATGGCGGCGCCGGGTGAGCCCAGGGCGGCAGGGCCGGGGCCGGTGTCGGTACCGTGGGGATGGGGAGACCCGGGATAACGCGCTTGTCTCTCCACAGGCCTGCGGCTGCGTTTGGAGGCGGCGCTCAGCTTCCTGCTTCTCCTTGCCACTGCCCAGGCCCTCGTCCCCAGCCATCGTCTCACTGYCGGCGACTTGGCGCGGCTGCGGGCGGTGCTGGAGCGGCCTTTCACCGATGTGCGGGCTGCCTACTACTCCATCGTGGGGCTCAGCAGCCTCGGGGTGCGGGTGGCAGACGAAAAGGTGAGCGGGGGAGGGCCCGGCTGCCGCTGCCCGGGGCGCTTTGCTGTGCTGAGGGGCTGCATAGCAGCGAAAGACGAATTACAAATGTAATATGAGTTTATATAGCGAGCTTTGCTTGGACAGGGCCGTGTGGGAATGCAAAACGTAGGTGTGTTATGTCCTTGTAAGTACCGGGGTATCACTGGTAATTACCGACTCTCACGTGTTATTTGGGTGAATTGCATCTTTGTCCGGGTAATAGGATGCCCCTGGCTCGCTTACACTCACTGCCTGTAAAATGGCTTTAGGGCTCGCTCCTCCAYGGCCCGTTATGGTGTCACCGTGGATATCAATTAAATTTGTTTAACTGTCTTGTGAATAAGTTCCCTGTCTGTGGTATGTTTGCTGCACTGTACTGTTGAAATTCTCATGATTGTTTCACTCCAAGTACTGAATTCAGCCAGGCCACTAGATTGTGCTAGTTTTCTTATRATTACTTTCTAAGGCTGGTGATATCAGCTGCATCTCTAAATATTTCTAGTTTAARTATTGCAGGTTGTCGTTGTAACAGCCTCCTCACACAGGCACACCTGCTCACATACATGTGAACTGTAAACAGAAGTTTGTTCTTTCCTCGTGGATTCATCCARTACAGGGGTTCTAAACCATCTGATCTTGGTTTYTCTTTGGGTGCTGCATATAAGCTCTTAACCCTGAGGCTGCTGAAGATGTGGTTCTTCTCAGTGGATTCCTTTCTGTGGCCAGTTACTGGTCAYCTGTGGGCTACACTGGGAATTGCTGCTTTCCTTTGTGTCATTGTGGCTGGATTTTTTATTAGTTCCTAGTTCTGGCAGTGACAGCACAGCTTTTGCTTCTGCAGGTAAACAGTAATTATTTCTTTATTTCTCAAGGTTTGTGATGAGACTTTTTTCTGCACGGTGCACTTCTTCACAGGGTGGGACTATTTGAAAGGCAGAGGTAGTGAAAATAATAGCTAGGTATGACACTTGAATATATGCCATGGAATGACCCACCYGCAAGATGTTTGTGTGCATTGATCAGCTCCCCTCTCAGCTGTCTCTTCTCAAGGCTGAACAGTCCCAGCTCCCTCAGCCTTCCCTCCTGAGAGATGCCCCAGTCCTTTATCATCTTCACAGCCTCTGCTATTTCCTTGTCCATCTCGAACTGGGGAGCCCAGCACTGAACACAGCGCTCCAGATGCGCCTCAGCAGGGCTGAGTAGAGGGGCAGGATCACATCCCTGACCTGTTAGCAGTGCTTTTCCCGGGTAMCACTGGCCTTCTTGGCCCCCAGGACACTCTGCTGGCTCATGGAAGCTTGTTGTCCACCCAGACCATTGGTCTTTCTCCAGAGAGAAAGTCGTCTCCTGAAAAGCTATCCCATTGGTAGGCATGATTTCCTCTTGGTGAATCCATGTTGGCTACTCCTCATAACCATGTTTTCATCATGTTTTGAGATGACAGCCAGGCTGAGCTGTTCTAACAYCTTTCCAGGGCTGAAGGTGAGGCTGATTGGCCTGTAGCTCCTTGTGTCCTCCTCCTTTTTGAAGACTGGAGTGACGTTGGCTTTCCTCCAGTCCTCAGGCACCTCTCCTRTTTTCCATGAGCTTCATCCAGAGATGATGGAGAGGGGCTCAGCAAGAACATCTGCCAGCTCCTGCAGCACTTGTGCCTGCATCCCKTTGGGGCCCACGGATTTGTGGGTGTCAAGTTTGACTAACTGATCTCTAACCTGATCCTCTTCAATCAAGGAAAAGTCYGGGAATATTCCTTGATAATGCAATCTTGTCCTACACTTGGCAGASTAGGATCTGGGGGGTATAAAAATGTACAGTGTTCATGGAATTGTCTTAAAGTGTCATTTAAATCTCCTCTCAGTGGTTTAAGTTAACTTCTKTTTCTCCACAGGCTGCATGCAAATTCATCAAATCTCATGTGGACTCCAGCAGTGTTGAATCCCTCTTTTATGCTGCCCAGTCCATGAAGGTCCTGTCAAGCTGTGAGGTGAGTGTGGAGCCCTGAGTTCTGCAGACAGATATTACCAASCAAAACTTAGGSATTTAATTAAACGAAAAGGTAATGAATGATACAGGGATTTTTCCCAGAAGTTTATGGCAGTTCACCAGTCAAGTGTGTTGTTCCAGAAAGGAATCAGTGCTGATTAGAAGGCCTTGTTTTTTCAAGTGTGAATTGCTATTTTTCCTATGTTCTTCCTCAGGTTACCATTTCCAATGAGACCAGGGAGCTGCTGCTGGCAGCTGTCAGTGAGGATTCCTCAGTCACCCAAATCTTCCATGCTGTTGGTGCCCTGAGTGGCTTTGGCCTTCCTTTGGCATCCCAGGAAGCACTGAGTGCTCTCACTGCTCGTCTCAGCAAGGAAGAGAATGTGCTGGCGTAAGTCTCAGACAGGAGGGATTCACATGTTTTTGCTCCAGGCAGCTGGATTTTGAATTAAAGAGTATTTTAATGCTTTATGTTTGCAATATAGTGTAGTAGAGTAGGTGTTGTGTTTTCATTTGATGTATTTGTCCAGTTAATTATTGTTCCTCTGGAAATATATGTTTTGTGGCTGTTCTTGTATGATTTTGTAAATTAACTTATATATGCRGTTTTGTTCAAGTATAACGGTCAGTAAAAGGATGGTATCCCAAAAAAAGCCTCCTCTTAAAAGTATTGACAACAAATTTTTACTTAATACCCAGCCATGATTCTGTGTCATTTATGGTTGTAGCAGACTTGATGCTCTTTCTCAACACTCTTGTTTGTATTTCGGGGTATCTGCAGTGAGCTGGAAAATATGTGCCAGTAAGCTGAAGGAATCTTGGYATTTATCGCCAAAGAATTTTGTTTCACTGTGAAACAAGAGAACAGAATGTCCCTTTAAAGCTGGGGAAGAAGGGGAAACTTTAAAACTTGCTTTGTTGACTGAAAAAATGGGTTCTTGCAAGAATCCTCAGTAGCAAGTCTGGGATCTGTGCTCTGCAGGGATCAGTTTGTTCTCTTGTCTGCCTTTGAGTTTCTTGCAGCGCTGATGCGGCTAAAGTGACATTCTGTAATGAATGCTAAGTTCACASTAAATCACTTCAGATTCATTCTCTTGAGTGAACTGAAGGCAGGAACAGCTGTTTTACACTTTATTCAGAAKAGAAAATTCAGTTGCTTTGATTTAAATGGTGCTTGGCTTTTAAGGAAGGTATAATACATTTGTTTGGTTTTGTTTGTTCTTGTTTAAGAACCATCCAGGCTTTGGAGACTGCATCTTACCTGTCCCAGCAGGCAGATCTAAGTAGCATTGTTGAGGAAATTGAGGTAGGAACACACAGTGCTCTCTMATTATTCAGAAATTTGCTAGATCTYTTTAGAACTATAAGATGTATTAATGTGAAAAACAAAATGAAAAACCAGCATGGCTAATTGTCTGCCTGATGTGGTTTGGCTTTCAAGCAGATAATTCCTTGGACTTTTATCTGTTTCACAGTGGACTGAAACATAGAAAATCCTCACATTTACATGTAATTAAATCCACTAAAGGCTGGGGGTTTCTCTTTCTTCATGCTTCTATATAGCTATTAAAAATATATAATTGATTCCATACTGATAATTCTTGATTACTGAAGAGTTAACTTCTGTGGATGTACTAGAATGCAATTTAAATTTTAGTAACTTTTTCTGTCAGGATCTTGTMGCTCGTTTGGATGACTTGGGTGGAATTTACCTGCAGTTTGAAGAAGGAATTGAGACCACTGCCCTGTTTGTTGCTGCTGCCTATAAGCTGTCAGACCATGTGGGTACAGAGCCAGCAATAAAGGAGGTCTGTACCTGTCTTTTCCTCCATTGCACACTCCAGCTCCCAAAAAAGATCAGTTTCTGATGTCCAGTGAAACAGCCTGATGTAACTGAGTACRATTTCTAGTGGAAAAAGTATTGAGCACACTCAGTGAAAAGGGACATTGTGGAGGGAATGCTAAGGAACAAAATCTAAGGGGAAATTCCAGCTTGAAGATCACAGGCAGGATTTGTTGAGGTTTTTTCCTTTTTCAAATGTGCARAGGGAAATTGCAAGTGAGGCTTAGTTTTTCTTTGTTTATTGAGACAAGGTTTTGAAAAAAACTGCTTCTTTCAGAGTTAGTTTTGATATTTGGCACTTGTGTAGCGCTTCAAGCGTTTCAAATGTTCAGTGCAAATGTTACTTATCTGTGAGGAAATGCAGGCACCCAAGTTTGGGGTGCCCAAAAGAGAAACAACATCACCATGTGCCTGCAGGAATCCAGATGCAGAAACTGCTTGTTGTCTAAGATGAAAGACTATTGGAAATTTCTTTTGATCTTGGTTAAGCTAGAAATCATTACTGCAAGCTAGCCACTTGATGGTTTTTTTTTCCACAAGTTAATGGAGTTAGATGTACTTTGGAGTGAGAGTGGCAGCTCCCTAAAGCAAAAACCAAAGKGGCAGGGTTAAGAATGAAGCCAGTGTAAGACATCTGAGTTCAATCCTGGCTCTTTTCCACACTGCWGCCAAACAGACTAATGCAAAGTAATTTTGATGTCATTTTTGAGATGGTGATTCTGCCGTGCACAATTCAAACTGTCAGCGTCCAAATTATGCTTAAAAAAAAGACCAATTAAGGAAAACTGTTTAGTGTTATTTCAGAATTGTGCTGTCAGAAGTGGTGCTGTGGAGGCTTAAGGCTTTATCTCTGCTGAATGGTGAGAGTGCCTTTGGAATGCCACGAAACTCTTTAAAATATAACATGTAATATTTGAAAAAATAGCTCCCTCTTTTTCTCCCCCCTGCTTCAKTGAGAGTGTCAGTTACTGATTAGGGTCTGGAGCAGTGCCATGCCCTCCACAGACATGAAAAACATGGCAGGATTTGCACTCTGCAGGAGCTTTGTAGCATTTGTCTGGACGCATTCTCTGGTTGTGATGTTGTTTGGTGCGCACTGGTAAAGCRGGAGGGTGAAAATTTGAGATGCATTGGATTTCATTTAGACGTGTTCTCTGTAGGTCAGTAAGTTGTATCCCTATTGCTTTAGTTGGGATTGTCTTTGATTGTATTCACTCTCATTAGAATTTAGAGCAAAATCCTTTGTTTGGATCAAAGTACATATAGCCAATTCCTGTTTTCCAGACTAGCAGGGAGTGATGGATGGAGCTGAAWAATGAGGGATAATGAATAATCTGCAGAGGGTGGTGCAGATGCCCTAACCCCACCGAGTCAGACTGCAAAACCATCTGGGGGGATGCGGTCCCACTCCTGCTTCGGAGAAAATAAATTAGCTTTGGCACATCCCAAAGCCAGAGCTGGCTCTGWGCTCCTGGTGGTACTGCTTTAAAGCTAATCCTCTTAGCTTGAGGACACTGCTGAGCCTGGGGGGATACACCTGCATGGGCCTAGACTGGCTCCTTCCAGAGCCATTGGGATGCTTTGCTCCATGGCCTTCCCAGCCTGGCAGGTAGCCAGGATATCAAGCCTGGTCCTGCTTCATTCTATGAAGACATTTGTACAGCTCTTGCAGCCAAATTGTCTTTTTGCAGCTACATGCAGTCTGGGTAGTTAAGCTGACAACATCTTCCACTCCAAAACACATCGTTTGCAGGGGTGGATCCAAATTCTGGTTTTCCAAATTCTTAGCACAGTTCCAGCCATTGTGGTTGGAACCTCCCAGCCAAGAATAAGAATGCACATGTGAAATTCTAAAGGTAGATCATTTTGGGTTGCCTCATAACTTGAACTGTTTTTAAAGCAAATGGAAAATTAAACAGTCTTTTATGAATGATGTTTTCATTAATAACACTATGCTGAGCCAGTTTGCAGTGTTGTGGTAAGCTGCTGGTGCTTATATGTGATTGACTTTTCCTCTTTCAGGATCAAGTTGTCCAGTTGATGAATGCAATTTTTAGCAAGAAAAACTTTGAGACACTCTCAGAGRCCTTCAGCATTGCTCGTGCTGCAGGTTCCTTATCCCAAAACCGCTTCCACTTGCCCGTCATCGTTGTCCCTGACGGGCCTGCGGCCGTGTCTCATCATCAGCCCATACTCAGGGTAAGCCTTAGCCCCAAATCTTGGCTCAGTCTGTAGTATTGTAGCTCTCAAGGTGTAAGGTGATGTCTTTCATTCTTAGCTCTGCAGCTCAGGTTCCAGTAGATCTGGGATTTTAGTGTTTTTGTGAAATGATTCTTAGGAACCTCGGCTTACCAGACACTGACTCAAGAAGGCACGGTGTGGAAATCAGCCCTTCACCTTCCCYATTGTGTTAGAAAGAACAAGGGACTCTGGGGTGCTGAGCAGSGGGGAACTCTGGGTGTTGTCTGTGCTCCTGCCTTGCTGCTGGGACAAGTTTCACAGAAATGTTTTTTTTCTCTTAGCTGCAAGTGACCAATGTTATGTCCCAGCTACTGACTCAAGTTTCTGTAAAGCTTGACCAAGCCAAGTCTGTGTCTAGCAAAGCCACTGTCCTTGAACAGCTACCATTTGCTCTCTCTGGGTAAGAAAATAAGAATGTTTTTATAGTAAGGCAAACGGGTGTTATTTAAACAACGTTGAACTTGCTTCCATAAGTGTGTTTCCACCAGAGAACTGTTTCTGTGATAGAAAAGTCAAAATGCTGGGTTTTTTTTTGTTTTGTTGATGACGAGTGACTGAGCACATTTGGTGGTGATTGTGAATTTCTTTTGCTTTTTTTTTTGACTGGGTGCAGGAAATTCCACTGTTCTTGTGACCTCGGTCAGCTTTGAAGAATTCTTTTTCTTTTGCATTTAGCAGTGCYAGTTTTCTGCTGTGATTGTTTACCTGTATATTTGGAGGCTTCTTAATRCCTTGAGGTTTTTTGTTACAGAGATTTCTTTGAGCTGAACTTCATGAATGTGAAACCTGCAAGTGGATACTATGATTTCTCTATCAGTGTGGATGGAGATAAGAGATTTATTGCTAACAAAGTGGAGGTGGGTGTGCTCTTTGATGTATTTTAATTCTGTGCCTATTCAATGAAACAGYTTTTTATTTATGCTTGTGAAGGATGTTGCCAGTTGTATGGAATTTTTATCACATGTTTTTCTGTAATGCATTGGATTTTGACTCAGGATTATGACCAGCAACCAGATTAATATATGATCAAAAGGGATTTGTGTAAGTTTCAAATCTGACTTATCACTTAGATGTTGATCTGATAGCATATGAACAAAGGGTAACAGTGGAAATGTTTATGTGGCAGCCCTAAGTCGATATGCAGAAATTATTACCAAGTGTTAGTTCTTCAGAGCATTCCAGATTTGAGCCTGTAAATCTCAAGGCCTGACTATCTGTTGTCTGGGGATTGCCTGATGTGTGGAARCTGAGAATTTGTTTTCTGTTTATATAAGCTCTAGAGCCCTAGGAAAGAGTCAAGGAGTCTTTTGGCATCTCCAAACCATGTATGTGGTGAAGATTTTGTAGTGGAGAAGCAGTGACCAAAGCAAAAGAAGTCTTCCTTTCATGCATACACAGCTGTTTTTTGGTGGCAAAAGCTGTTAGACCACGCCTTTCTAAAGAGCAGTTTGTATAAACATTTAGAGTTTKCCTTTCCTCAAGTTTGTAACAGTGAGAGGAATGTGGCCTCTGTGACTTCATGTAGTAGCCCCAGTGTCAACAGCTGGCAATGCTCTTCTCCAGAGGTCTGTTCCCAGGGTTAATTTTTGCCCTCAATCACCCATTTAAGGAAACAATTAGCGTTTCAAGTCTTCCAACATAGTTAGCTTTGAGTGGAGGAAGACACTTACTTACAAACTGCTGACMTTTCCTCTGAGTATCAAATTGACTCTGTGCGTGGAGCAGTAATGGCATTCAGGGTGTCAGAAGGGGCTGGATTGTCTTGCTTAAGCTGGGGCTGGCACAGGGAGGCACCGGCAGGAATGTATTAGCGCTGGCAGCTTTGTGGGAACCGCTGCTAATAAGACACATTGTTACGGGGGAGGACTGCTGGGGAGCTGCTTTTTCCTTACTGTTATTAGCATTAATTGTCCTTAATGCACCATCGTTTTGACAGTAATGAGCTAAACCAGTGGGTTATTACTCCGGCAGAGACTACATTTCCTGGCATTAAAATATTTGAGAGATGTTTGTGTACTATGCAGTTGGAGGGGCTGTGTGCACCAGCTTTGAGTTGCCTTCACACAACTTTTTTTAAATTAATATTTCATTAGTCCGTCTTTCTTTAGCGTGTCTTGAAACAAATTAAGGCTTTGCTAAAGTAGCCTGAATCATCTGCATGTTAATGGAWCCATTTTCAGGGATAGCCTCTCTCTTAAATTACACTTTCTGTTGTAAAGGAGCTGCCAAGATGATTGTGTTTGAAGTCTGACCTGAATAGTTTAGTTAATGTTTTTACATATTTTTCCCACAGGTTCCCTGTGAATTATTTTTCGGGCTGAGGGTGTGGGGCTGGTTCACATGAGCAAACCTGTAAAAACAAATTGTAGTATAAGATGAAAAATATCTTGGCAATGAAACTTCAGTTCTCTAGGGGAGCATTTGTAAGCTGTGAGAACAAATGTGCTAATTAAAAACTACAGACTGCAGTAACTGCTTATGTTTGAGAGAAGAATTGAAATCAGTCAAACCCGCTCGGCTCAGTGCCTGGATGGGCTGTGGTTTGGGGCTGGGGAAAGGGCAGGAAATAATTTCTGTGCTTGGGGTTTATACTGCACTTAGCATAGAAGAGTGTGATAAATGGCAGGGCCTTATTGGCTGCCCTGCACTAAGTGATGAATGCTGTGACTCTGAAGCAAAGCTTGCTGGACAAAGTGCAGGTCTGCAGGAATGCTTTGCCGTTTGCCTGCTGGTAATAAAATCAACAGAAGCCTGTTGGGATTTAGGAGCCACCAGAGGCAGAACTGGTTGCTGTCCAGAGACCTCTCATCTCCAATTGGTGTCCAGAAAGTAGAAGGACACGTGCACAGGCAGTGTTAAGTTGTRTCATATGTGATGTAATATTTAATAGCTAGTTTCTGCTAGTTCAAAAGGAAATCTAGTTGGATCTGAGTAGTTGGACTGTTGCATTAAAAACAGCTTTCTCAAGGGCAGCTAATTCCAGTATGCCTGAGAAGTTGGTGTCTGCAGAGCTGGCTGCTTGTGCAGAGAGGAAGGAGATGGCTTAGGGTTAGTAACTGGTGCAGGAGCTTTTCCAGAAGGTGATTTACTGTAAATCCTTCTGGTCAGGTTAGGCTCTGACTTGGRTTTAGCTGTAAGGCCCTCTTGGGGGAAGCAAAGCATCTGCAGTCAATTTGACYATATTTGGTGTATGTAGAGTGCTCTGAAAATTTTTCTATTGTGTTTTGTTGCAGCTGAAAGTAAAAGTTTCCACAGAAGTGGGGATTATTAATGTAGATCTTTCTACCGTGGATAAAGATCAGAGCATTGCACCAAAAACAACCAGGTAAAATKTGGGGGGTGTGATCTTTTAGGAGCAACCCTGACTCTAGAGCCTTGGTTTCTCTGAGCACCAGGCCTTCTCTTGAAAGTTCACCTCAGTTCTGTGTGCTTTTTCTCCTCCTAGGGTAGCTTATCCAGCCAAAGCTAAGGGCACATTCACTGCTGACAGCCATCAGAACTTTGCTTTATCCTTCCAGCTGATAGATGTGAACAGTGGAGCTGAACTCATCCCTCACCAGGTTAGGACAATTTTTGTCATTGCTGTGTCACTAAGATGTTCAATCATGAGGCATCTGAAGTGACAGTTGCTCTTGAAAAGATTTGATAGGTTTTGAGAAGCCTTAYGTTTCTGACATGTACTGTGAAGATCACTGATCTCAGTAGATGGGAGATTTGGTTCATCTGTTTGTTAAATGAAACCTCTCCTGGCTCTGATTTGTGTTGTATTTAACTGCACAAAGTGAGTGCCCATCACCTGCACCATAAAAGCACACTTCTGGTTTTTTTTTTTTGAATGTAGATTGTTGGCTGAAAAATGTCCTTGAATGTTGCAATCTTCCTTGCAGACTTTTGTCCGACTTCACAACCAAAAGACTGGCCAGGAGGTGGTGTTTGTTGCTGAACCAGACAGCAAGAATGTGTACAAATTTGAATTGGATACCTCTGAAAGAAAGACTGAATTTGACTCTGCCTCTGGGACCTACACTCTTTATTTGATCATTGGAGATGCCACTCTGGAGAATCCAATCCTGTGGAATGTGGTATGTAGCTGGAAGTGGGGTGATGTGATTTTGACCTAACAGGCAGTCTAACAGGAGGGTATAGTACAGGCTTGGAGGCAAAAAGCTTAAATGTTTTGCTCTTTGTAGTGAACAAGAATCCTTTTGGCCATTTATGGGCTCTACAGTTTGCTATTCATTGCATGTTTTAAGTAAACTTCAAAGCAAGACAGAAATTAATATTCATTTCATCATGTGATGGTGCAGAAACCTTGGAATGTTTATGGGTTTGATTGCAATTTCACAGCAAACTCTCAAGGTTTAACTTTTCTGTTCTTTCTCTGCTGGAAATAAGTCCAATTCTTAATGATGGGTGAATGGCATTACTGCCTCTATTTAGGAGAGGTTGCTTCTTAAAAAATCTGGTGGCTTTTTCTCCATTTCTTTTAAGAATCCTGTAAATTGCAGACTGGCAAATAAGGAAATAGAGCACAGAATRGAAAAGGTTTTATTAATACATTTAGATATAAATGCATGAAGCTTCATTTCATTTCAGGCTGATGTGGTGATTACATTCCCAGAAGAGGATGCCCCATCCACAGTCCAGTCCAAGAACCTCTTTGTTCCCAAACCTGAAATCCAGGTACAGTCAAAATTGTGTGGAGATCGGGGCTTAGTGTTATTTGTTCTCATCATAATTTGTTTGTAAGTAATGCAAAGGAAGACCAGACTTACTGCTTAATGGAAAGAAATTTGTTGCAGTTCTCTATTATATGAATAAATAAGCTGTGAGAGAGCAACTGGTGTCAGTGAGAACACTCAAACATGAAAATTTGACCAGGTAAGCACCACAGAAAGGTTTCTGTTTCATTCCAGCCATCTGTGCTAATTAGCCTGTGTCAGGCTAATAAGCACTTCTGTGAGTGCAAGGAAAAGTTAACTGCAAGAAATCAAATGTGCAAAGACTGGAATAGACACTGCTTTAAAAAGTCAGTCTTTACCTTAATATGAATGGCTCTCATCCAGGGGAACATCTGAGAGCAGCAGCAGGGCTGCAGCTGGTCATCTGGGGAGCAGAGAAGCTGCTCTGTTGGAACACTCCTACTCATGAGTTGGCTTTGTTTGTTTGCAGCACCTCTTCAGGGAACCTGAGAAGAGGCCTCCCACAGTGGTYTCCAACACTTTCACAGCGTTGGTTCTCTCCCCGCTGCTTTTGCTGCTCATCCTGGTGAGTGGACTGAGTCACAGAAAAACAACACTTTTGCCCATCCAGTCCAGAGCCACTTAGGAGATTGGACAGCTCAAGAGTTTTCTTGCTAAAACTGTTCATCATGACTGGCACAGCAGTGCTGCAGTCACAGTCAGCAAATGTCAGTGCAGAGCATTGGTCTGGTTTGCCAGAGTTTATAGTCAAAGCAGAATAACACTGCTGCCAAGGTGAAGTCAGTGGATGAGTTTCTTCAGTGTGTTTARGCTGGGAATGGTGAATAATAGTGGGCAGATTAGGTTATAATAACGTTAGACTTCACAGGCAAAAAGCAGTTATTCTGCCTCATGTAATAAATCCACCACACAATCTGTGTTACTTAATCCTATCAGATTGAATTCCCATTTACGGACATTTGAGTGTCTGTCGTTGGAACATCCACTGCTACTCACTGTATCAGCAGGTCAGCAGTACAAAATCTCATTGAGGCGAGTTAAATTATTCCTTATTTGGAAGATGAAACTGATCCCAACAGTAATTTCCCATTAGCCAGTCTCAGTGAAAGCTGGCATTCAGGCAGTTGTGWCCTCTGGTCACAACAAACACATTAATGACATTTTCATGAAAAAACTCAATGTTGCTGCTTCTGTTTCCCACCCTTCATGCCTTTATCTTTTGTAGTCAAAAATTAAAATTGTTGTTATGAGCAAACATCTTGTATCAATAGCTGTTCTTTGGCTGAGTCCAAAATGAGAGGCTAACCTCTTTTTRTTGTATTTTTAATGGAAATAGCTGGATAGAAATAGCTATGTCTGGTTTTTTTTTGCTATATAAATTTTGTGCTCTCTCATCAGTTTAAGATACTTGAGGAACTGCATTAGGGCAGTCAGAAGTAGCAGGAGAAATTTTCACTAGAGGAGCTCAACAGGGCTGCCTTTAGCAAAACTACTACTCTCCTCCTTCAGTAGTAAATACACGCTTCTGAAGAATGCACTGGTTTCACTGAAGATCTTAAAGCAGACTTGATATTGAAGCTTAAAATAAAARCCTGTATTTACAAGGTTGTTGTAACTCTGGTTTTGTTTCTTTTCCTTGTAGTGGATCAAGATAGGTGCCAACATCTCCAATTTCAGCTTTGCTCCCAGCACCATTGTTTTTCACATGGGACATGCTGGTAAGTGTCAGAGGCTTTCTGCTKYGTTTGACCTCCTCACCTGGGAGTTACAGATGAGAGCTGGTGGTTAATGGGCTCGTGGTCTATTAACTCTAATGACATAACAGCATAACATGTGTTCTCTTGTTTCCATCTGCCTTCCTGCTTTTCATGATTGTTAATATGGTGATAAACCTGTTTTGGCCATCAGCTTATAACAGCCGTCATTATCCGAGCCCCTCTCTCACTCCATTTATCTGTACTTAATAGAACTTCTTATTTCCAGAGGTCACACTTTCTTTATTGCATGTTTATCCTCTGAGAGCAGGGAGGTTCTGTGGAGATTGAAACCTGCAGGACTCTGTTAACAATGAAAGGCTATGTCTTTTCTTTAAAGCKCTTCCCATGAAAGCACTTCTGGTTCTTTGGCTGAGCCAAATTTTTTCATCAATTTTAATGTGCCCTTGGTCACACAGTTATTTACTGTCTTGGTAGAATTTCAAAAACACAGCAGGTTGGGAGAACATTGGATCTATTGATTTCCAAATGTCTCTGTTTCTCAGTCCAAGTCAGTTTCCTTGGAAGTTTTATAAAGCTGTAAGTCCTTACAGATGTGTGAGGTTAATATCCTTTATTGAAATCCAGAGTTTCCTGCTCTCTTTAATAGCCCTTAATGTCTATAACATGTCCATAATTCTGCCACAGGAGAGTTGGTTGCAAGCTACCTGTGTCACACTTTCTTTTCAGAATCTGAAAAATSTGGGGACCCAGATGCCTTCATTCCCTGGCAATAAAATGTGTTCTTTAGTTCTGCCATTCAGAGCTTCAGAGAYGAGATAGAAACCAAAGGCCTGGCAGTACAGTTGTTCTGAGGATAAGYGGCTGGTTTTTGAAATGCAGTTTCAACCATGGGCTCTTTTTTGTTTTCCCCAGCAATGTTGGGACTCATGTATGTCTACTGGACTCAGCTCAACATGTTCCAGACTCTGAARTACTTGGCCATTTTGGGTGGCATCACATTCCTGGCAGGCAACAGGATGCTGGCTCAGAAAGCTGTGAAACGGTAAGGGGGGGACACAGCTTTGACATCAGTGGGGAGGAGGTCTCAGGGTGCTGCTKTGTGTCAGTGAGCACTGCTTTGGGCTCCTGACCTTGTGTGTGGGGCTGGGCTGCTCAGCCCCACTCCCTGCCTCTGTCTTTGAGGGGCTGTCCCCAGGGTGCAGCTCCTGCAGAGAGAATTGGCCATGTGGCCTGTGCTGAAGCAAGTTCTTAGAATAATGTTAGATTATGAAAGCCATTATAAATGCAGGAGAGGCCCAACTGTTTGGGAGCTGTGCTTATTATACAGATTTTTAGAGGAAGGTAAGGTGAGAGTATATTAGTGCTATGTTCCTCTAGGTAAGGGGAGATTGTAAAGTAAAGGCAAACAGCTGCTTATCAGCTGTGCAGCAACAGAGAGACAACAAACACAAGCAAACCCAGGGAAAATTCTGCTAGATATTCGGGATACAGCTTCATTTCTGTACTGGCACTGGACTCATTCTGCACACTTGTGTCYTCTGCCCTGCAGTGTCTGGTGACTGCCCTGGCGTGGGCAGCCAGCGCTTTGSTGACCCAAACTTGCAGTGCAGTGCATTGATTAGAGGTCACACCATTCCTTCTCCTTCACTTCTGCCACACACAGTTTCCATGTGAGACTTAAGATTTAGCCCTTTGGGCTCTAATGTAGCATTTGACTTTGAAGATGATCTTACTGACCYGCTTTGCCATCAGACCTGTGCTTTCCTTTTCTCCTTTTGAGCCACTGGAAGCTTATCCCTGCATAGCTATCTGCACAGATATCACAGAGTTCTCACCTTTTTGACTGCACTGTATTGAAAACAGGACAAGAGCTGCAAAAAAACTGTAAGAGTATAATTTTCAGGAGGCTTGCATTGATTCGTTTTCTTTAAAAAATCTCTATATTTATGGCTGTATCAGGGAGGATGATTACTTTAGTTAACCATTTCCATACTGTCCTCCCAGCTTTCTCAGCCTTACTCCCTCAGATGTGCAGCCCTCTCCACTGTGTCACTTTATCTTGTCAGTATAACTTCCTACCGGAATCTTGTTGCTCCTGGGGCTATGTRCATCATTTAATAATGTTTCCTTTTTTACTTAAAGACTAGTGAGACATTGTTATTAAGTGCAGATTGCCTAGCATACAGATTTGGTGAAAAATAATACAATGAAGCAAATTTCTAAGTGTCTTGGCTCAACCAGGGCTTCTGTTAGCRCAGAAATGCAGGTGGTTGGTTCCTGCTTCAAACCGCTGCAGGGGGTGTCCCTGTGCTTTTTCATTGTAAATGACACGAAGCTGCAACTACAATGGCAAATTTAAAAGTAAAACTTCTCTCTGAGGCTAAAGTTAAACCCTTTGTACGTGACTTTAAAGTTCAAAAAGACATCTTCTTGTGAAGGTGCTGCCTGCCTGTCTSAGATGCTGAAGTGCAGTGACAATTAACCAGATTGCACTGTGAAGCAAAGCTGTGGAGGCCGACAGCAGGCAAGGGGAAGAGAAGGGGTCTGTCTGTATAAACCATCTTGTTACAGAAGTTACCAGAAGGCCTGGTTTTGCTTTTTGCATTTCTGTCACTGGGTCTGGTTCCTGGAACAGGGCTGCTTTCTTCCTTGCTGTCTTCTCTGAACCTTTCTCCCTCTCTCCTTTTGGCAGGATCGCTGCAGAGCAGAGCAGTAGGTTGGCAAAGTATAGAACGCTGCGGTAAAAGGGGGTTTGCTAGTGACCAGCTCTTCAGGAAGTAAGGGCCTTTTTGGATTTTGCCTTTCCCTAGGCATGCTGCCTGTTTCATTTCACCTCATCACTCACTTCTTTTGCAAAAAATATGTGAGCTGAAGCTGCTTCCCCCAACGTTGCTTATTGGGCTTTAAGTCAGTCCTTGGGTGCTCCTGGCTGCAGCTGGGTTCACATATTATCAGTGCACGTTCTCTGAGACTAAATTGCATTTGTGTGATTTCCTTAATTGTCTGGAGTTTGTGTGGTGATATGTGCACRTGTAAATATGCTGTTGTGGGCACCAGGGCAGCTTTCAGGTGATGAAATACACTTAGTTTAAACAGTATTATTACTTCTACAACTGAACTATTAGTAATGTTATCTGGAGGAGACCATGATGAAAGTGWCTGATACTGGGGTTGTTCCCATCCTGCTGCTGGTGCTCCCTATCCCCACCTGCAGTRTTCTGGCTGTTCAGCTGCCAGACACTGCCTGCTGAATTACATCCTCATTTGGGGTGGTGAGAGCTTTGTGCAGCAGAGCCAGGTCAGCACCACTTCTCTCAGCTGAGAACATGACCCAGTCCCGGGCTCACCCTCCCATTAGAGTGAACTGGTCATGATGGCTCAGGCACCAGCAGCTCCCAGCCCCCTCCATTCCATACAATTGTGTGCTAGGTCTCCATTGCCACTTGCCAGCAGAAAGCCCTTCATTTCCTTTCRTTCCAGGAGGTAAGGTCCCAGTTTGCTCTAGGAACAGTGGTGTAGGAGGCAGGACTGACTGCCCATTTCTGGGTGTGTGTGCATGGGGGCTTCATTCCTTGCTCAGTGCACTGKTGTGTTTGGGGAAGAGGGAGAGCATCTGGGATGGGTCCTGTGAGGAGACAAATCACTGTACAATGTGCTGCACAGGTCCATCTCCTGAGCATCTGCTTCCTCTCACATCCACAATCAGTGCTCCAGGCACATGGGGACCTGAACAGAGCCCAGTTTTTGTGGTGAAAATCCAACCCAGCCCTGGGAGGATGTGCCACACAAATGGTGTGAGCTCCTGTCTGCAGGTCAGGAGTGTGCAGGATGATTTCATGGAAACTACCCGTGGAGAATTTTGCATCATGTCCCTCAGAAAAACATTTTGTTACTGTCTCTTCCCTCCCTGGCATGTTTTGAGGTATTTGAACACAGAAAAAGCTACAAGAAGTTACTGGACAGGGACTGGAGATGGCTGTCACTTGTCCTTGTAAATGACTGYTGTGTTTGCTGTTCAGGCTCCTGGGTGCTTCTCTTTAACATCATTTTGGGCCAGTGGTTTGCAGCTTTTTAGTGGCCTGTTACAAAGTGCCTCATGAGTGTGTTCTCCAGAGCCTGCATGTTTTCCTGTTTCTCAGCCTGGTATTTAAACTCCTTCATTCTTTATGGGCTGTAAGTAATCCTGGAGGATCATGGAATCACAAACTGGTTTGGGTTGGAAGGGACCTTAAGCTCATCTGGTTCCAAACCCCCCTGCCATGGGCAGGGACACCTTCCACTAGAATTAGGGCCATATCCCCCCTGGCCTGGAACAAATTCCAGAGATGGGGCATTGACAACCTCTATGGGCAACCTGTGCCACCCTCTGAGTAAAAAATTTCTTCCTAACATTGTATCTGAAGCTGCCCTCTTTCAGTTTAAACCACTGCCCCATCTGCCTGTATAAAACATCCCTCATTCTATTTTATAAACCCCTTCAAGTCCTGCATGGCCACACTGAGGCCTCCCTGGGCTTTCTCCTGGCTGAGCAACCCCAACTCCCTCAGCCTTCTCTCAGAGCACAGGGGCTCCAGCCCTCAGAGCATCTCTGTGGCCCTAAGATCTTGCAAATAACTAAATTCACAAACCCTAAATTAGATTGGGCTGCCACGTGCAGGCACAAGTATTTTTTCTCGTTGCTGTTTTCTGATGCTATGCCAGTTAAGAGAGTTTCTACCAGCTCCCAGGCAKGACTGTCAGGTGCTCAGCATCCATAGCTAGGCCTGTGTCTGGCATCATGGAAAGCAAAAGGACCCCAAAAATTTGGGTCTGCTGTGCCAACATCAGGCTGCTTGATTTTCTTGAAGATCTTTGTGTTTACATGGACCAATGATTCCCAGTAGATGGATCAGCCCTGTTAAAAGGAGAAGTTAAGGTACTTGGAAGCTTTGCGTTCATCGTGGTTTTTTTTTTTTTGTTAGGAGAAGTTAAGGTACTTGGAAGCTTTGCGTTCATCGTGGTTTTTTTTTTTTTGTTCAGTTCTGTAATTTAATAGGCATATTAATTCCTTTTGCACCAGAAATTGATCATTTTGTCTGACGTTTTCCATCCTCCTTGAATTCCATCCYCCATTCCAGAGCAGTACTGATTTTATCACTCAAGCTGCTTTTGGGAAGCTTGTCCAACGAGCTTCCTTTGACAGACAATGAGGGGTCTGGGGGCACTGGTGCTGTGCAAGGAAGGGCTTTGTTTTCTGGAAGAGTTAATTTTTTTGATCKTTGTTTCCAGGACACACTAGCACCAGAAGAGTGGAAGAAATGTGGAAAAACAAAGCAAATGCCTTCAGAACAGAAGCGAATAAATAATGGAACAGCCAGAAGAAGGAAGGCAGAAGATGATTCTTTTTTACATATTAAGTCAAAAGGGTGCCAGTTAAACTTTTTTTAAAATCTTTTATTTTCATCATTGTGTTCATGCTACTGGAGTGCTTTTCATATGAATCTGGAAAATCCTTTCTTTTGTGGATCCTCCCCCCTTCTCCCAGGACATTTGAATTTCCTTTCAAGAAAAAGGAAAAAGCAAATACAAATCTGCTTTTCCCCAGATGCCCTTTCCTCAKCCTAAAGATTTGTGAATAAAGAGGAAAGAATGGTCCTGAATGTTGTGTTTTGGCTGTCTCATGGGCTCACATGAGAACGAGAAGAGCTTTTTCTGCTGGGTAATTTTGTGTGAGTCATTGCTGAGTGTGAAGCTTCCTGTTCTTTCATGTCCTTTCCCAGGGGGCTGTGTTTATTGGGGGGAACATCCCCCCTGCCCGTCCCTTGGGTGAGGCTGTGGCTGCATTTCTGCCCTAAGAGCTCTTCTCTCCATCCAGGCTGTGCTGAGCTGCTCAGGGTCAGGCCCTTGTAGGGAGCCAGCTGTGGTGCTGCTGAGCCTGGCTGTGTCTGACCTGGCACGTTTGGGGTCCTGTGAGGGCTTCACTTTCTCTGCAKCCTCTGGAAGTAACCTCACTCCAAATACGAGTTTGATGGAGGTTGTTGCCTCTGGTCTTCTATGAAACCAAAAGCCAGGGCTCTGCTGGTTGYCATGTGGCCACATTTGAGTTACTCGAGCTCTAATTTCCCACTTAATTACTCCCTTCAGGACCACCAAGCAGTGCTGAGGCAGCAGACTTGGGTGTTACTGAAGGACTCACATAGTGATAACCAAAAACCAAAATCTGSTCCTATGAGCAACTTCCATGTGAGAAACTTCACAGTTGTTCCCTCCCTTCATCCAAGTGTTGGCTCCTGTTCATCCCATGTCAAGAGCATGCCTTAAAGGCCTTTTGGCAAAGGAACCTTATCAATGTCTTCTGGAAAGCCAGGAAAATTACATCAGCAASCAAGCATGTGGATAAAGGGTGTGGAGCTGAATCCTCCAACGCATTTCATGTGTGTGAGACGTGACCCCACTTTATTGAATCCACCTTGGCTCTCCCCCATGCTGYTGCTCACACTTAGCTCACTGTTCCTGCTCTTTGTAGCAGTTCCTACCTGCTTGTTCARTGTAAACATTATGATGGACCCACAGAGGTTTAATGAACTCCTGTGACCTGCTCTGCACTCCTTCAAACACCGGATCTCAGGCTGCACTCAAGTCCTCTGGGACTAAAGGAGTTTTAGGCTAGAAATAACTAAGCCACTATTCATAGTAATTTACCCTTGAATATTTTTTTTAAGATTCACATTTGGTCACTGCTCAGTTCACGGTTTTCTTTTATAACTAATTCTTTCTGCTGATGCTTCATGCTAGGACAGAGCTTTCCCTGTGCCTGTAGAGCTGCAGTATGTTACGCAGGGAGAGCACAAATGCAAAAGGAAAACCATGGAGTGCCCCTGTGATGTATCTTTTCCCAGCTGTGTGTGTTGCTATTRATTTTTCTACTACTTTGGGTATGCAGTGGGAAAGATGGTTTTTATTATTTTGGCCTTTTATTCCTCAGATGTTTTCTGATTTTCCTTATTTGTTTTTATATTTAATCTCGCAGACTTTGAGCAATTGCTTYCTCAGTTTGAAGCAAACCGAACTTSCAAAGGAGTCTCTTTCATTCCAAGTAGYTGTACTCACCCACTCATTTAATTACACAGACTTAATCACCCAAACACTTTCCAAAATATTGATAGGTCTTTGATTTTATTTGGAGTATCCAATCTAGTGCTTGCATTTGCCTTTTATGTCACTTAACAGAGTTTAATATTTTTTGCTACGTGTTAACTTTCTACTTTAGTAAGCTGCTTCATTTTTTGTAATTCCTTTCCTGAAGTKAGTGAGTCCTAGTGGCTTTGAGTGTGTTGTTACATAACAGGTTTACAAACCCATTTTGAGCCAGGCTCCTCGGGTGATTCTTTTGTGTGCTTCTGAAGCACAAGGATGGCTGATGTCTCTGGCAGCTGCGTGCCCATGGAAGGGGCAGCATTTATCCATTAGTGCACTTGCTGCTGTCACAGCTTCACTGATCTCCCTCAACATGCCCTCGATGTTTTMCATCCTGCTGGGTGTTTTGTAATGCTTCCCTTAGTGCTGGAATTGTAAAATCTGCACAGGGGGGGATGTAAAGGGTAGGGATTTGGCAAGTATGAACTAATTTCCAGGCACACTGGAGCCTCCTGTCCTAAAATATGGTTACCTGAGGAAAAATGAACRGTAACTACTGCAGACTATCAAAGAATTGTTGGAGTGCAAGGAGGGAAGACTTCAGAGGCCTGAACATACATTTATATATTGTATTTCCAGCTTGGTGTTATTGGTACTGCAGCTGGTGCCTTTGTTAGCCCAGTTCTGAACCATCCTTGGTGCATTTGACCACTGTCTGAGGAGCATCTTCCATTCTGGGGACAGAATCAAGAAACTCATCTCAACAAAAGAGCCATCTTGACCTGCTGTTGGACAGGTTTATTTAGAACAACTCTTATTTCCCACTGCTGATGGAACAGCAGACCCATCCTGGTATTATTTACATTTCTAAAGACATAATTATTACACAAACAATAGGGGGATTGGGGTGAGAGGGAGGACGTGGTGGTATAAGACCACTGGGCTTATAACTTACTCTTTTAATAACATTTACAGTTATAACTGTAGCCACAGAGGAGTGGCACTCAACAGGATGTYGAGTTGAGACAGTGACAGCCCAATCTGATGCACAGGGACCTCCTTTAGCTCTGGCAGAGCTGTAGCTTCAGTTTGAGCTCCTCAAGGCTGAGCAGTAACCATAGCTGAGCTTTGCAGTGTTCATTGTGCTGCCAGGGCTCTGTGTCAGGGAATCAGGCAGCAGCAGCCCAGGGCAGCATTTCCAGTGAATGGGAGATGKGTGGATTCATGTCTCACCTCACCCTGATCCCTGCTGTGTGTGGTTGTGCCATCAGCATCAGTTTAGAGGAGGCTGTAATCAATTTACTAAGTTGCCTAAAGGTGCCTTTTGGTGGCCTCATATTTATTAATCAGGCCCTCAAACAGAATGATGACTGGGCAGAAATTTTGCTACACTTTGTGATTTCAAACCTTAATGAATAGACAGAATGTCYCCAGGATTACAAGTGTATCAGTTGTTTCAGTCTCTGTGTGTAAAGCAGCCTGAGGTTAAAGTACAGAGGGTTTTTTTTTTTTTTTTTCTGATTCAGTACAGAGCAGTATTTCAAGAGGGGAGTTAAATTGTAAAGGCTGGAGCAAATTAAGTAGTGCATCAGTGCTGCATTCCTTTGATCAGATCTGAGGAGTGTATGCATCAGTTTCCAGCTGCTCACATCTGGGAGTGTCTTCACTGCTCTGAAGGGCTCACTGTACAGTTTGGTCCATGAGCTCTGAATTATTCTAGACAGAAAGAGGAAGAAAAGAGAATTACCAGAAAACTTCATAAGCACACAGAGAAATTTTTCCATCCTTAGGAGGCTTTTCTTGACTGACCTTATTTGTGGATAGGCAGCCAAGTCAAGCATTGCAAGAGAAGCTGGAATGTCATGCTCTCACAGCTGAATTCATAGGCATGATTTATGCAGAGTTCTAATCTTCCCCCTGTTCCCCAGCCCCTCTTTTGTTCAGTGTGCACACTGATCTCTYCACACCCCTTTATATTGTGCTGGCAGGATTGGACAGGCATCATTGCTGGGGGACAGGACAGTGAGATGAGGTTGCTTCACACAGGACAACTGATCATTGTACAGGTGAAGMTATCCCCAAGGATGGATGGTTTGCTGCCTCTCAGCCCCCCAGGGCTGGCAAGATTTCGAGCATAATTCAAGTTCCAGCTGACTATTTTCAGAAGTGAGGGGTGCAGAAAAMAGTAAAACTTCTTTTGCTGTCCAGTGCAGGGAAAATGTGACTTGTCCTGGGGATCTAGAGACAGGTTCTGCTGCTGGAGGAGGACTTTTGTCTGCCTTTAGCCTGACCTAAACACTCAGGCGCACTATCTCAGAGAGCTTTGCAAGGGTGGTTTGGGATTGCTGTAAGCATCCACATGCAGCTTCACAGCACTTGTGGTCTGTCTGTTCAAACTAACAGGTTTTACATACTTGACAAAATTGATTCGAGTTTTCTCCTCCTTAGATTGCAGCAAGCACMTTTTTCMTGGAGAGCAGTGGGATCTGRCATCATTGAAGGAGAGCCTTCAAAYMTTCCTTGAGCAGTRWAGCAGCAGTGTGTYATACACAGGACTGAGCTGGAATGGTACTCACCAGAGCATGGGGAGATGGAAAAAGGAGGAGTATTTACATGAGCTTAGCCAAGGTGCTGGGAAAGCCTTCTAACCAACTGCTGTCCATGTCGTGAGGCCTGTCAAGGAAGAGGACAGGGTTGGGGTAACTGGGATCAAGAGAGAAATTCTCTTTTCTGCTGCTATTTTGCTGAATTAGGAAGTTGAGAATGCAGCAGAGTGATGTGGGYTGTGTGTGCTGCAGGCTGTCTCAGAACAGGCTTTTCTTATCTGCACTCTGCTTGGGGTCAGCCTTATTCTTTCCCTGAGTGTTCCTGAAATGCCAGCCCAGAAGCTTCCCATCTGGAAGCCAGGCAGCAGTGAGGACCTGGGTGTTTTCCTGCCATGAGGTGATGATGAACTGATTCCCACCCACCTTTGGCTGTGCAGGATGGCTCCCAGGAAGTCCCTCAGTACCATCTGCTGGTGGTATTGGCTGTCCATCAGGATGCTGTCAGACTGGCGCCTGCTCAGGAATTCCTGCACCCCTTCTCCTGGGCTGCTCTTGCTGCTTCTGTTAGGTGAAGATGAGAAACAGCTTTGTTTCTGAGATRCTTTTTTGTCCCTCACTCGAAGTTTGGCTCAGGCTGAGCAGTACAGCAAAGGAACCTGCTGGGAGTGAGCCTAGGGACATTCTRCTTAATTTCAGCAAGGAATTGGTCACTGTCTTTGCTGCTTTGTTTGAAAATGGATTGGGGGGCTGGCTTACATCTGACCACTTGGTCTTATTTAGTGGCAGTCACTAATCTGATCTAACTAGCCCAGAGTAATGGAGAGRCTGCTTTCTGTGTTCAAACCAGGCCAAGAATTACTGCTCCCTGCCRGTGCATGTTCATTGCAAATATTATTTGCTAGTATTATTGCTTGTTGGTATTGTGGTAGAACTCCCAGCTGATCTGACGCTTACAGCCTTGGAGGAAAGGATTAATTAGGCTGCTTAATGAAAGCTGTGATTAGGGGGATCCAAGACTGTAGGGATGCAGGATGCCCTTTGGGATATGGAGCAGCAGGAGAGATTCACTCCTTCAGCAGAGAAAGGCAGTGTTTCTGCTGTGTGTGTGAAAGGCACTGCCCAGGTAACAAGCAAAACTCAGCCCCAGGACAGCAGGATGCTGGGGCTTACCCGAGCCTCTTGCCAATGATGGTCTGTAGGAATTTTCGGGCGGAAATCTGCCCCAGGAATTTCCGGTAGTTGTCGGTGAATATGGCATCAGCGTGGCGCTGCATCCTGGGCAGAAAGGAGCACAGTGAGCTGTCAGGGAACCCTCCAGGTGAGAAATAAAAAAACACCCCAGGGGTAACAGTGCTGATATCAGGACAGGTAACCACAACAAACAYGTTGTAGTATTGGACTGTATTAGTGTTGGAGGGTAAAAGGATTTGAGGGAGTTCAGTCCTGACACGGAGAAAGCAGACAAAATGTCTAGGGCAGAGCTGGGCTGGGGCATTCCTGTGYTCTGCAGCAGCACCATCACCTCCTGTGAAGGCTATGTCTGGGATGGGGTGACAGGAGCTCCAGCAGGTCTCTAGTCTGTGGTTGGACCCAGGCTCTGGAAAATCCAYAGGTAAGGGAAGCACGAGCCACTCAGCTGGTCCTGCTATTGTAAGGACAAGTCCTCTGTGCTTCAGACAGCAACAATCACAGTCCATCTCCAGGCAGAGGTGAAAGGAGAGCCTAGGAGCCTGCCCCTGTCAGTATGTCCTTGCTGGTGGAGACAGCAGGATGTGGCTCTGGACATGGTGGTGATTTGGGACTAGCTGAGCTGTTGCTCTGCTCCTGGGCCGGGGAGGACGCCGTAACCAGCGCACTGTGCAGCAGCAAGGCTGGCAGGTGAGGTACAAACCTTTTCTCAGTGGGGTCTGTTAACAAACCCTCCTCGTGCTGTGCCTCTGCCAAGGGGTTATGGCTCTGCAAGGAGCTGCTGTGCTGCAGCTGGAAGTTCATGGCCTTGCCAGCAACSGGCCCTGGGCTGTACCTGCAAGATAAACCCCAGGCACCCTGTGAGCTGAGCTCAGATGCCAGTCAGGGCTCAGTCTTCTTAACCATTCTTCCCTATTTTCCTGCTTTTTCTTTCTCCATTTGTCATCCCATTTTAGCTTTAACACAAGTACTGTCTGTCACTCTCCCCAGCTAGAAACTGCCCTGAAGCTCTTCCARCAGTGAAGAGATGGTTGATAGAGCTGCCTCAAACACACATCCCCCTCKCTGAGCTCCCATCATCTTTGAGCAAAATTCCAATGATTCTGCTATCATTGTGCCATGGCTTTGACACAAGGCTAAAGYATTTTCTGTGAATGTTGCAAATCTCCATTAGAGAAGGCAATGCTCAATTTTGTGCTTCTGTCAATTTGTAGTGGTAGAAAGAAATATTCCAACTTCTRAGAGCCAACAAGGAAATACTTGAAATATTAATAGGTATCTGTAGAGTTCATGTACTAGAATATTTGCAGTTCTTACTTCAGTGCAGGTGCCCTGCAGCCACAAATTTTAATCAGTGTTTGAGCTGAAGGTGCTGCCTGCCCCAGAGATTGCCAGATTTCCCTTTATAGAACCCAGCATTAAATTCTAAACCCAACTGTTTGGGCTGAAATATTCCATCAGGTGCCTGCTTGCTTTGGAAATCACCCCTAGGCCAGCAGTGTACCCAAAAAATTAAGACAGGGCAAAGAAATAGGCCTAGAAACACATTTAGARTTCATCTGGCTCTCAGAAGTGCTGGCAACTTTAATTTGGCACCTGCTTATTTTGCACAAGGTCAGAAATAAGGCAGAGTGAGAGTGTGCATAAAGCACTCAGCACTTACCTGAGAGCTGGGTAGAGAGGAGAGGAGATGGAGCATGTGACTAAATGCAGGAACAGGAGCAGGGTGGCCTTATCCAGCATCTTCCACCCCTTGGAGTCACCTGAAATGCAGAGCAGTGTGAGTCAGGGCTGTGAGGTGCTMCAGGCCACGAGGAGAGGCCAAGTCCCACCTTTGTGTTCTCAGTCCCCCCGCTCATTTCTCGGCACGAAGGGTCTGGAAATGTTCCTCTGTGGTTGTGGTGCTTCCCAAGGCAGAGATGTCTTGGTGTGGCAAAGTCTTCCCCAGGAGGGCAGTTCCTGGGGGCAGTGGCTCTGTGTGATCCCTGGGGAGCTGCTGTGTTCCTTGGGTCAGGAGGCAGGGCCCATCGGGGCTTGATGCTGTGGGACCCCCTCCCTGACCCATCCCGCTGCCCTGGGTGGAGCAGAGCTCACTCTCAGGCTGCTGTGAGCCCCAGGGATCCCTGCACAGGCTGGAAAAGCACCTGGATGGGGGGCAGCAGTTGGCAGGGGTGTGACAGGAGCCTCACTGCTGGCACAGAACCATCCCTGGCATCTCTCCTGCCCTGCTTTCCCCAGGACATGCCTGCTCACATGGCTGAACCTGCACGGCACAGGTCTGTGCCTGACAGCTGCCTGGGCTGCCTCCATGGCTGTCCAGAGACTGGGGGAAACGGGGAAATCCAAATAGAATTCCTGGGCAGAGGGGTAAAATACTGGCAGAGGTAACCCTGACAAAGCTGTTTATCTAAGGCAAGTGCTGATCTTGGTTTGCCAAACAAAACACAGAGTGTKCCATCAGCCAGGCGGGGGTGGAGAGGGGACTGGACTGAAATATGTCCCTTTGGAAGGGCTGAACTGCTGCTGTGTGGAGAGGAGCCCCTGTCCTGCCGCTCTGGAGGCACCTGCACAGCCCTGAGCCCGGCTTTGGTGGGAGCTGAGCYGGGCTTAGCCGGGTGTGCAGCCCTGGCTGCAAAGCTTCGTGTCCTGGGCTTGGCTGAAGAGCTGAAATGACTCAGGACAGAGTCGCCCGAGGTCACACACCCCCGGGAGCTGAATGCCGAGCTTTTGTCCTTGGAAGCGAGCAACAGTAGGAAGGTATTTCAGCGAATGCTGCTCTTCCTGAGTTTCCATTGAAAGCGACTGATCTTTTGCTCAAAGGAGATTCTTTAAGAATGCGGATAGAAACCTTTAAAATACCGAGTTTCCTTGTTCCCTGTCTTATTTTACACAAGAAAAGAGCAGAAAGATGTTTGATCTCCCTAAGAGGAGAAAAAAAGCCCTCTTCTTCCAGATGTATAATAATACTTCCTTGTAAAAGGAGCAGCTTCCAGATGGAAAGGGTTTGGTTGGACTTCTGATTGCTCAAGTGAACTTTCAAGCAGTGGGTTTTACTGATGGGGGAGGACTTTCTGATGAAAACATCATCAGTGAGCTCTCTTCGCTGCTTGGACAGAGCAGATGAGCACAGAGAAGAGGAGGCTGATGAAAGACCTGAGGTCTTGCCAGTGGGTGTGATGTTGACACTGGGAAGGTGATAACAGAGTTGGTGGCAGTGTCAGAAGTGCACGGACAGACATGGGACAAGGTGTCACAATAAGAAATGGGGTTTCTCATCACAAAGTCGTTCTCAGCCCTGTTTCCAGCTGCTTGTGCTCCCAGCCAGGGGACCAGCAGCTTCCCCAGCATTTCCCCTGGGAATGGCACAGGAGCCCCWGGCTCCTGMAGAGCTTCTTGTGCTCGTGGGTGGMATCTCCTGCCCCTGCTCKATTACARAATCACTTTGGCCCCTCAGAGAGCCAAGGAATGCCTAAAAGAAGGAAAAAAGGGACTTTGATAGATGTACAGGACTTCTGCTTTTGGGACAAATCCCCTGCTTCCCTTTCTTTTTTTTCTTTTTTTCATTTTAACTTGGAAAAACGTGCTTCTTCTGTGCCTCTTCCCTGATTATCTTCAAGAAAATCCCAAGTCAGATTTTTCTAGATAGAGGAAATGATCTAAGGCATCTATCAGGGGTCCCAGCAGACTGTGGCACCAGCATCTCGACAAAGTGCCGACCAGGAGATTTAATCAGTATTAGAGAAGCTTCCATGTGAGTTGAGAAGTGTCAGTGTAAATGAAAATCTAGCCCAACGTTGTCTGCTTCCTTTCCTTCTTCCTTGGATACCCTGTTACCACTTTCTGCCTCTGTTTTCTCATCTTTGAAYGTTGGGTTTTTCTCTAGAATTGCTTTTTGAACATTTGAGGGGGKTTTTATTTCTCTACTACTAGTTTCTTTGCAATTTTTTTATTTGTTTCTGTTTTTGTCCTTCTTCTCCTGTCCTGCTTTATCTTCTCTCCCTTAGCTACAGCCTGCTTCCAGATTTGTGGGTATGTCTGTCTCCCTTTTCCCCCAAGAATAAAACAAAAATGAAAATCCTACATCCCTTCCCAGATGTGTCTTTTATTTCAGAGGAGAAGCTGGGAAATTGAAGTGTCACCCTGCGTGCAAGCAGAATGACAGCTCTGAAAAACATTGTCACCGTTGAAATTCTCCTGAGATGAGGGACACCTTCACTTGCCATTCTGGCAGCATGTGAAAAAATGATTAATAAATAAATTCCCCTTAAGATGAAGAGCTTTTAGCACCATTCCAGCAGATGAAGCGTAATAGCTTCGTTCCATCCTGTGCAGAGGGAGCAGCAGCATTGTGACAGTGATGTTGGAGAGCTGGGTAACTACCTCTTGCCATTTCTGAAACCTCAACCTGAGCAGTCTTAAAAATACCTCTGTGTAGATGAAATGGAGCTTTTGCCATGCCTGCTGTTCTATAAAGCTGAAAMTTTTATACCCTAAAATGCTGCATTAGAAAAGCAAAAATCCTTTTAAGTGCCTCCCTGTGYCTCGTCGTGGCTGGCTTTGCATTACCTGTAGCACACCGTTGYGTTCCTCCTCACACTTTGGTTTGGCTCAAACAGTTTCATTGCTGGGTGAGTAAAACACCGTTCATTTGCCAGGGTAAAAGCAATTCACATCAACACAGCAAAAGAGATAAACTGCTACAGCTGATAAACATCTAACCTGCTTTATAAAGCTCACCATATTCCATTGGYTTGCATTTATGGTGTAGTTCAATTATTGTTTCATTCTATAAYTTGGTACAAAAACACATTAGTACAAACCTTGGTATGGTACAAAAGCTGTTGTACCTGGCAAAGCTCATTCCTGATGCCAACTTTGATTGCATTTCTGTGGAATTTAATTGTCTCCAACTTCCAAATAGACATTATCTCGTTAAATACACAGAGAGAGGCTCCCACTTACCGTTCCCGTAGAAAACAAGCGCTTCTCAGGTGCTGCCCAGGTGCTCCTTCCCCGGTTGCAAATCCAACTTCTCCTCTGGAGCTGCTCCGTGAGCCCGCTGGGTGCCGGGCAGGACCCGGACTCGTGCTGAGCAGGGAGAACACTCCCRGATCTCCCCCAGTGTCCTCTGGCTGCCAGGGATGTGCATCTCTGCCTTTTATACCTGAGCTCCCTCAGGAGTCCTGTGGGCTTCCACGCGTCAGAGAATCAATTATCCTCTGAATTTCAAAGGCTGTGTTTGCATCCTCTTTCTGTGAGTGCGGAGGTGGCRGGGCGGGGGTTGTGCCTGTACTCAGGGGTCATTTGCACTTTTTCTCTTTATCCCTCAAAGAGTGAAGAGCAAATAATAACAGAAATAACCTGGCAGCGTGAATGACAAATTCACTTTGCAAGGTAAACTTCTCTTTTCCTCTGCAACTGCGTTTTTTGCTTCTACTCCACAGTGAGAGCGAGTTAACCATCAGTACTTTATCACACTGCCTGAACAGGAGGGTTGATCTTTTTGCTATTTTATTTTTCTTTGATTATCAGCCTTTTCCTCCTTCTCCTTTGTTACTCATACCTGCATTAGGGGGGCAGTTCGTGCTTCAGTCCCTCACAAACATCACAGCTTCACACCAAGCACACAGAGCAGCTGGAGAGCCCTGCTCCATTCATGTGCTCTGGAGAAAGGCAGGGTTCTTCCCTGGGGGGCTGCGTGTGCTGGCAGCTGTGCTCATTCCTGAAACGAGGTTTACGAAAGCCCCATTAAAATGTGCACAGAGCCYTGGTGCCAAGAAGACCAGGACAGTTCAGAGGAGTTCAAAATGAGGTGCCAGCATGAGCTCCACCTGCCAGATTTTTCATATTGGCTTCACAATGCCCAGAATTGATGGGGACACAGAGTGTCCTGTCTCAGGGCTTGCATGACTCGATGATGGGAAGGRTTTTGAGCAAGTGAGATGATTCATGTCTGCCTGCTGCCAAATTTTTTCCCCTGGCACCACAGTGGCATCACAGCTGTTGGTGGCAGAGAGGGATGGTAGGGAGGATGGTGCAGGGGGTCAGAACCATCCAGTGATGGTCTAACTCTGCTACTGCCTCTCATTGCTTCTTGCAATTCAGGCAGGTATATCATCTGTCCCATCCACTGGAGACACTGGAGAAGGGCATTTCTGAGTAGCACMGAGCAGGTTTTCCAAAATCCTTGTGCTGGTACACACAGCTGCATGCAGACCCTGCAAACGGGAAAGGGATTTTTGATAGCTTTTTTGAATCTGTTTGTGTTCTCTTATGTGTGAGGCTGGTTGCACTCATTTTTCAGCATGACTTATTTTTCTTCCACCGTCTTGGTGCTGCACAGGCTGAACAGATGAATCAGACCATGTTGTTAAACCAGTCGAGAGCCAACACTGTTTCAGGGTATTATCTTGTAGCCTGGGCTTGAGCTGATTCTCCATCCACTTGGCCCCATGCCTGACACAGAGCAGCCGTGTGATATCAGGCAGTATTTCTCAGATTAAGGAGAATCAGTAGATCAAGGAGAATCAGTCTGTAACTGRCTTGTTTATAGCTGCCTGCTGCCCAGCTTGGCTCAGGAGGGCTGTGATCTGTGTTCATATCTCCAGTGAGCTGCTTTCACAGAAGGCTCTATAAAACTCCATCATCCCAGGGGTTTTCTCGTGCTGCCTGGGCTGGGCTCCTGTCATGCACAGCTGGACCCAACAAGACCCACAGCATCCAGCCCTCTTTATGACTTGAGGTTAATTGCAGGAAACAGCAGAAATTTCTAAAAACCCTCCAGGCTCTGTCGGGTGTATCCAGCTTAGGAGTTCTGCAATAAATAGAGCAGCTTTTCTGTCCCTGGGATTTCCTGTCCCAGCTCCAATCAAAGCAATCCTGTCTTCCCAGGACCCAGAGGGGTCATTTGTGGAGCTCCTCCACCAGGCCCCGTGGGTTCTGCCTCTGACTTGTGAAGCTGCTTCTGCAGCAGAAGCACCTGGGATTCCCACTGCTGCCTGGATGAAGATCTACAGGCTGTGATAGGATCCAGAGTTGTTTGGAGCCAGTTTTGGTGTTGCAGTGTGTATTTGAGCCRGCAGCTGCAGGCTCTGTTCTCATGGTCATTTTTTCAGTAGGGCAGTCACACTCATAGAGCCAGAGCCCCTGCAAGTGCCAAGGGGACTCTGGCTACAATTCTGTGCTCCCCACAGCCCCAGAGCTGCCCCAGGACTATCAGTGGCATTCCGAGTCTAAACATACTCGCTGTGTGGCAACATTCCTCCCAGGAATTTCGCTTTAGTATTGGTAATAATCTGGCACAACCGATGACAAACTTCATTTGCAAGGTGAACAGCTTTTTCTCTTTAGAATAGCTCTTGTTTTGTCCCTAAAACTTTCCCAGTTTCTCCCCATCTCTCCTCCCTGCCACAGCGAGTTCTGTCAGCATCCCCTGGCTCCCACACCAGAGGTTTGTAGCACTCATTACCTCCACAGATCTTCATGCCAACACGAGCAGTGGGTAACTCTCTGGTTGCCCTCTGAACCCAATTTTATACCAGTGCAAGCTTGATGGAATTTACAGCCAGGTACGAGCCTCCACAGGTATCCTCAGCATCTGGAACAGCAGATTTCAGAGTCACATCCAAGCAGACCCACCCTCCCCACAGTGCTTGGGTAAAGCACATGCCAGCTACTCTTATTTCAGTGCCAATCCCTTGCTGGCAAAGGACACAGGGTTARGAACCTAAAGCAATTTCCCAGGTATTGATTTCCTCTCAGCTATACCTCCCCTGCTCTCCATGCCATGCTTTAAAAAATCACCTCTGTCTATTCCAGGTGCACAGTGTAACAGGTTCAGATGAGCTGAGCAGCGTGTGAAATGCTCCTGCTCACCTTGTGGGGCTGGAACTAATGACAATCAGAACTAACTCATCAAATGGCAAAAAAAAAAAACATTCTGTGTTCTCAGCTATCAGAAGCTTTTCTGCACTTCTCCAGAATGTCACACAGGGTGGCTGCTGGTCCCCAGCTTCTCCAGCCTCCAGCACTCCCGAGAAAACCCCACACAGCTGTTCCCTCTGGTTTGCTTTTGAGAGATGGGCGCTAACTTGTGGCAAATGCCCCAATGGTAAATTAAACAGAACTGCCTAAGGCTAAAAGGTTTAGGGTTTTGCCTGGATTTGCAATTATAGAGGTRGGATGGAACCCATTTTGGTTTAGGTGTCTTATCCCAAGGGGCAGAACTCAGGCACATTGTAATTAGTTCATAATAATTTAATTGCAGCRTTCATTACTGCTGTGTTCACAGTAACTTTCATTCCTAAGTTCTTTGTAAAAATCCAGTCATTTCCGTGGAAGGCAAGGAAACCAAAATGAGATAGAAAGACAAGATGTAGCCTGTGCTGCCAGTTCCTTCTAAGGAAGAAGCAAAAAAACCCCGAAACTTCAACTCAGCAAGTGTGGTGAGATTTGACATTAGAAAATCATGTGAGRCTTGGTTTCTCCTTCTTGGAAGGATAAAGTGCTGAGACTTGAACCTTCAGATCCTCTGGACTGAACCCTTTGAACATCAATAGRTTTCCTGGGGAGAATTTTCCCTTGRGGAATYCAAATTGGTAGGAAGCCAAATACAAACATTTATCAAAATAATCTCAAGGAAGGAGACACTTTGGATGAGAGCACTGTTTGCTCTCTGAGAACGAGTCTGAAGCAGGGGATCAGATTAAAAATAGACAAAACAAATCAGAAATTCAAAATGTGCAAGGAGTGCTGTYGTAAAGGACTGTCTCATGGTGTTAAAAGCCTGCTTGAAAAATCCACTTAATCTTCAAACATTAACCATCCCTGAGCCTGCACAACAGAGCAAATGGCAGCAGCCTGTGAGATGTGCATCTGTCAGGAGGCCCAATGGGCTCTGCAGGTGGGATCCATTTATAGARCCTGTACCTGGCTGGCTCTGTTTATTTCCTAGCAGAGCTCTGGAGCATTTCAGCATCACCCAAGTGAACTGCCAAGACTTTCAGCCAGGCRTCAGCACGTTAYACTCGGCTGTAGGCTTGAGAGTTAYTGATTCCTGAATTTCTGGCTCTCTAAATACCATCTCCTTCCTCTTCCAAYCCTGGCAGACACAGCTGAGATGCCAGAATGAATGTCAGTAATTAAGGAGCTCATTTTTGGTCTTGCCACTCTCATTTCAGCTKGGAAAGGAGCCTTAGCTAGACGGTTACACCATTTTACAGCCAGAATCAGTGAACAGGGAGAGGCAGCTTTGATCCTTTGAAAARCCTCTGATAAAAACCAGAATATGAGTGAGATGTTAGTGGCATTGAGAAGGCAAAAGGTGGTTTATGGAGAAGGAATGAGGAAAACTGTGTTTCCAGTAAGGGCTGAGAAATGAGAGCAGTTGTGAGTAATTTTTTTCCTGGCTGAATACAAATGTGCAACCAGGGGATGACAAGACCGTGGAGCACAGGGATCACACGTTCAGTGAGTGGTAATAAAGAGGCCTGGCTGCAAAGACATGCAGGAAATACAGCAATGAAAACCAAAGAAGAAATGTAGAAAGAACTGRAAAAAAAGCAAGGGTTATTTGTATTTGGAGAATGAGTTCTTGCCTGAGCATTGTATCTACTTAAAATTGAGTGCTGACAAAATTGGTACATCCACTTGTACCAATCAATTATAGCTTTAAATCCCACTTGCATCTGGTAGGCTTTGGAAAAATCTTCCCTTTATTTTAATAAATAGCTTCCCTTCTTTGTTATTTCACAGTCAGGTGCAAGGAGGGGGTCAGTGTGATCCTGCTGTGAAATAGGGAGCCAGAGTGGGCAAATGGCACCATCTGCTTGTGGCTCCCAGGCTGGGGCACCCCTGACCTGGCCTGGAGGGTTTGGCAGCCATGGGGGGAATAAAGGGGGAGAGAAGGGGCAGGAGCTGCTAAAAGCTGCACATTTCACCTGCCTGATTCTRCTTAGAGTGAGTAGTGCCCTTTGGGCTGGGGAGAGAGGAAAAGGAATGAAATCTGCAGTAATGGCTATAATCCATGAGGGTATTTTCCCCTTTGCCTGCAAACTCCATCTGCAAGGACTGGAGCCTGTGGGAAGGTGTGTGGAGCAGCAGCACCAGCACATTCAGTGTATTGGTAGCACTGGGAAGAATTTAATCTGTCTGTTAATCCMTTCTGATATGATCTCTCCTGACATTTTCAAGAATTATTTCTTCCTCCTCCATGTTTTTTCATCCKAAATAGTCAATGTTTGGGTGAAAGGGCAGAATTTACTGCTTTCCTGAGCTTTGGCATTATCCCTTTGCCACTCACCAGGGGCAGGGAAAGCTCTGTTTAAGRCTAATTTTTCTCTTAGGATTTTTATGCCAGGGGAGTTTCTGTGTACAAGTGTCTCTGGCTTCTGCCACTCTTTCAGCAGTGTTCTCCAGTTGTCTGTAAAATCTTCTGCACTAAAAAAAACATGAAAGATTTCTAATCCAATTGCTGAAAGTCTTTGAAATGGTTATCATGAATATCCATTTAATTCAAATGCTTGGTAACAGGCTAGAAAATCCTTTTATTCCAAATGCCATACCTKACTTCCTCAGTAGATAAGTAACTGATTAGGTTTTCCTCAAAGGGTTTAGGCTCTCTGGTAATAAAGGTCTGCAGCAAAACCAGCCTGGCACTTCTGATAGTTTAGGGTTAGGAAAAGGGCAAAATTAATCAGATTCCTTAAATACCACAAATGASCAAAACAGAGCCCAAGCCATTTTTCCCTTTGTAGGTTGTCTTATCAAGACATCTCCAGTTCAGAGCTGGAAACTGGATGGGACATTAAAAATAAAAATAAAGTCCCTGTCAAGAGCAAAGCGAGAAGTACATCTTAATTGTTGCTGCCAGAGTGTGTCAAGGGAGCAGATGAAAATCTTGTGGATAAAGAGAAACCCACCAGGACTAAAAAGGCCCTATTAGTGATGGTGGCATTAAAACACTCGCATGTATTTAGGGGGTGAGTACATTAACCCTGAGGTGTAAAGGCCTGGGGTACTTCTGTCATAGGCACCCAGCCAGGAGGAGAGGACACAGCCTTAAGCTGCATCACGRGAGGTTTAGGTTGGACATTAGGAGGAATTTCTTCACCAAAAGGGTGATTAGACATTGGAAGGAGCTGCCCAGCAAGGTGATGGAGTCACCATCCCTGGAGATGTTCAGGGAAAGACTGGACATGGCATGCAGTGCTGTGGTCTGGTTGGCAARGTGGTGTTGGCTCACAGGTTGGACTCAGAGGTCATTTCCAGCCTCACTGATTCGGTGATTCTGTCACCCACTGGGGTGTCAGCACCCGCAGGCTCCCACCGCCCGCAGCACATGAAGCTGAGCAACCCCAGGGATTTTGGGGAGGAAAGCGGCAATGGAGCCCCCAACCCCACACTGCCCAGGTATCCCAGGCCTTGCACTGCCTTAGGCCACCCTGAGCAACGCRGTGCCACAGCTGGATGCTGGGGAAGTTGCTAGGGATGGTTGACGGGGTTGTTGCTAGGATGGTTGCTGGGGCAGTTTCCAGAGATGGTTGCCAGGGGCGGTTGCCAGGAACAGTTGTTAGGGATGGTTGCTGGGGCAATTGCCAGGGGCGGTTTCTAGGGATGGTTTCTAGGGATGGTTGCCAGGCACGGTTACCAGGGGTGCTTGCCAGGAGCGGTTTCCAGGCGCTGTTGCCAGGGGCGATTGATAGGTATGGTTGCTAGGGGCGGTTGCCAGGCGCGGCTGTTATGGATGGTTGCCAGGGGCGGTTGTTAGGGATGGTTGCTAGGGTCAGTTGCCAGGCGCGGTTGCCAGGCGCGGCTGTTATGGATGGTTGCCAGGGGCGGTTGTTAGGGG
>NW_026623588.1:175637-191630 GCF_030028575.1 Malurus melanocephalus | reverse complement strand
GGGGTTCTGCGGGCGGGGAACGCTGGCGAGGGGCAGCGGCGGCTTCAGCATCGCCCCGGGAGGCGGGAGCAGAGCCCGGGAAGCCTCGCTGGTCCTGCCGCGGCCGGGCGGCACCGCGGGAGCTGGGACGGGAGGGATGGAGGGAGGAGGACGCCGCTGTCGCCGCTCTGGAGCTGAATAGCTGCTTCTCCCACAGCCCGGRCACGGCTGCACAGCCCCTTATCCCRYAGCTGGGCTCCTCGGCCGCGCTGATGGCCATGGATTCAGCGGTGCGGATAGGAATAGCCAGCAGGAATTGCCCAGGCTCCATCCCCACACCTGCTAAGCCATTTGAAAATGCCAACCTGAGCTTTTTTGCCCTGTCCTTTGACGGAATCTTTCATTGCGCTGTATTTCTACCCCAAGAAGAAGTTAATATATATTACTTGACATGTTCTGTATAAATAATTAGCATAGGCTTTGTTCTATGCTAATTATTTATACAGTGTCGCGTGTTGAAGATGTCAGCTGGGAAAYGCAGCACAGCAAGAAGAAAGGTTGGAGTCTGTCCTGGCTGGTGCATGGCCCTGACCCTGGAAATASATTGATTATTTATCACAGGGCCTGGTCCTGAGCCATGGGGAGCACTCASATCCTCTGCAGTGCTGTCACTGAGCAAAGCAGGAGCTGCAGCCCCGAGGAGCCCCTGGATGGTTCCCTGGGGAGAGGAGGGATCTTCCCACTCCTCCAGCTTATTCACTGGATATTGACCACATGAATAAGCTGGAGGGATCAAAAGCATCTTCCTCTCAGGATCTGTCATAGGAGTATTGATCTTTAAATGCAATTTCAGAACTGTTTTAAGTGTAGCCATGGTAAGGTGATCTGAGGAAAAAGGCACAGTTGACAACCTGTGGAGGAGATGTTATGCGAGGAATAGGTGGTGAAACTGAGCTTCTTGGGAACAGGAAGGAAGGCTCTATCATCCAAGGACCTGCTGGCTTRGGAGGCAGAGGCTTTGGGCATTGTGTGAACCACTGGAGTTTTTTGRAATGGAGGARTTTTGCTGAGAGTTCARCTCCACTGACGGCAGTAAAAMCAATGGTCTGAGTGTGGGTTGCCTKTGCAAGCAAGAACACTGCTGTAATTAGTTGGAGCACRATGCCAGGTCTCCTCTGACCATGTATCAGAATATTTGATACTGCTTCAAATGCTGCCAGCCTGCAAAAGAGCTCTTGGTGCTGGTCACATCACCTGGATTTGTTAGAGAATTACTAATGTCCTCAAGGGAGGTGAGCTAGAAAAGGGAAAGGAGGGGAGAGTTGTAGAAGATGAAGATGGAGGGTTTTTGTGTTCATTGTATCTGTTTCCTGCTTTATCTCTGTGTTGTGTTTCAGGCGTGTGAATCAGGATTATCTGCAGGAATTTGTCCTGAGAAAACTCCAGGTGAGGAATGAAGGAACATCCCTCCCTGCATTGTTTGAGGATAGGGACAGTCAACAATAATGTTTTCAAAAGATATCCAGATTAGATAAATGCAACTCAGAGGTGATTGTGTTTCTTGCTTAGGAGCTGCTGCCTTAGTGGGTTGGSAGAGGGGGTGTTTTGAAAGGATGAGCCACATGTGTGGGCTTGGTTCACAACACTGTGCAGCCTGTGGGACTGACTGAGCCTGAGTGGGCCAGCATGTGTTGTGGCTCCATGTACAAGTCAAGTCCCACACAGCCCTTGCTGACTGCATTTTAATCAGAATTTGAAACATTTTCTTTCACTGAAGAACAGACCTGGACAGGATCTCAAGAGGTCACCTATTCTTATCTCCTGGTTCAAAGGCAGAATTATTWATGTCCACACCCCATCCCAGGCCAGTGCTTATCTGGTATGCTCTTCTGAATCACCAGTGGCAGGGATTCCACAGTCTCACTGTTCCAGTGRTTGGCAGTCTGTGCAGTTGGAAATGTCTTAAACTTCAAAATAACATTCWCTTCAGCTGAATGAAAACAAAATAATTATGTCTTGTAATTTGTATACCACTCTTTTCAGTATGTCACCAGGTGATATTTGCCTTTTACATGCAATGGTATTGAGTTATTGATTCTCAAATTTATCAGCTATAACTTTGCTGGAATTACACCCCAAGTTTGCCATCCTTCTGGACTGGGACACATCTGCAGATGGTAACAATCTCCTCCCAGGCTGAGAAATGCAGAGCCTGCTTTGGAGATGATTTCTAGGAGGCAAACTCAGCATGCGAACAGCTGCCAGCCAAGCTTTAGTGGTACAGAGAATTGTACCTATCAGTGAGCAGTGCTGATCCAGGGAATGCACACCGGGATCATCCAGGTCAGGAAAACCGAGTAGGGCAGTAATCACAGCTGAGTGTGATGGCATCTCAGACTAATTGGATTTCCCTTTGGGGACTTTCTGAGGCTTACTCCAGCAATTCTGGCAGGAGAGCTCTCCCTCATTATAAAAAGCCATTACTCATTCATAGAATGAATTGACAATTCCATTAGCAAAAGGTGAAGGCAGGAAGAAGAGATGGTCTCATGGCTGAGATGCTTGGGACCCAGGAGATGAATATTTAACTCTGCCACAAACTACCTGTGTGACTGTTTTAGTGCAACCAGCCACTAAAGCCACACTTAAATTTATACACATAACTCATTCCTCTGTCTTCAACAGACCTACTTCTGTGTGGTTAAAGTAGCTGGGTTTGTACAGCATCTAAAGCAACAAGGCTGTGACCACATAGATAATATAAGTAAAAATTAACAGTAATAACCTTCCATGTATGATCAACTCCGGGAAGAAATGTATTCTTGATTATTAAACTTCTCCCTTATTGTTTCATGAACATGGTTCATATTTCGTTTGTCTGCTCCTCACCCACAAATAATAGCCTAACACCAGCAGTTGAGGACTGTTTTTGTAGGAAGGTGACAAAAGATAAACATCCAAATTAAACACAGCTTTCATTTTCCTGTATGTTGTTGGGGGCAGTCTGTCATTTTTGGATAACACGAAGCGAATGCCAGAAAGGATGATGCAAAAAATTGCTCTGTATTTTCCCCCTTGCAGTAACCAGCCTTCTTGAGAGCAGTAGAGGAGAAGGGTGCACTGACAATGGCTGCAGAGTTGGATTTCTCCCCACCTGAAATYCCTGAGCCCACATTCATGGAGAATGTGCTACGCTATGGACTCTTCTTTGGAGCCATTTTCCAGCTGATCTGTGTGCTCGCCATAATCCTGCCCGTGTCAAAGTCCCACAAGACAGTGAGTGCTGCTCTTTAATATTGATACAGATGGGCAGAGACAGAGAAAACAGGGTGGGAGGGAATGTTGAGTAGCTAATGGAGACACARCTGCCCCTGGGATTGATGACAGTTTCATTGCTTGTTCTCTTTCCGTCCCTCTGGCTCTCCCACCCCCAGCTTTTGTCTTGTGATTTACCACCAGATAGGAAAGTCAGGAACAAATACCTGAGCCAGGGTCTTTCTGAATATAAGTGAAAAAAGCAACCTGAAGCACTGACAAGGTGCTAAATGCATGTGCTGTTCCTGGCTGCAATGGAAGGTTTTGTCCCAACCCATATCGTCATCCTGCTGCTGATTTGCTTCATTAATTGCCAGGCAGGGCATCCCCTTTGCAGGACCTGCCTTTCAAGAAATTACTCTGGGCTCTAGTTTGTGTGTGATTTTTGGAAGCAAGATGCAGGTGAAATTTCTACTRTATCCTAAAGGTGAGGAAAACAGTTTTCAGGACTGACATCCTGTCCAGATCCCAAGGGTCCTTTGATGCAGTTGGCATAGGAGAAGGTGAAAGGGAAAGGTTGAGGTGAGCTGTTCCTCTAGAATGAGGGATGTCCTGCACCTGCCTGGCTTTTCGCATAAAAAAGTGTCCTTGCTGGTGGGGACAGGTATTTCAGTGCTGGTGATCAGGCTGCAATTTTGGTGCTTTGACACAGATGTCTGAAGGCATAAGGTATATTTTCAGTAACAACTCAGCATGGGGAGTTCTGTTTTCAGATTCTTTATTGGCATGTTTGCTCCSTCCTGTGCAGAGGAAGCATCCCAGGCCATGGAAATTTTCAGGCTATTGGGGGAAGGGAATGCCTCAGGATGAGGTACAGACTGGAGGATAAAGTTCATGACCCAATTTTTCCAGCTTTAACTGCTGGTGTGAAGTGATGCTGTCCTGCCGTGGGTCATGCTCCCTCCTGCTCATCCTGCCACAGGAGCTGCAGGTCCCAGCAAGGAAATGAACAGGCAGTTGCTGGACACAAYATGGTGGCATTGCAAGTCTAAGAACTGTTAAGGTTGGAAAAGACCTCCAAGATGATMGAGTCCAACCTTTGCACTGTTATTCTGCAACTTCCTGCACCCATCTGTCAGAGTCCATGGTTTCCCCAATAAATTTCTGAGAAATACCAAGTAACTGCATTCTTGAAAGCTGAAGAGAGTGAAAGCTTTGGTTTGGAGTGGGAAACCAGAGACCAGCCTCCAATTAAAATTATAAAGCTCAAGGACCTTCTACTTCTTACATTTGTAAGCYTTGATGTTTGCATACTCTATTTTTTATTTTCTCCATGTATATCCTCGTGATGTGCTGTTGATATAACTGGTTTGCAAGGCTAGAAACCAGCAGGCTACTCCTCCAAATCTKGGGAAGGATGCTTGAGTCTAGGTAGGATATTGAGGAACTTCTCTGTCTTGGAGGCCTCAGACTTTGAAGTCTGCCTTGGTTTGGACATTAGAAGGCAGCAGTGTTCACRTTATGGCAGCAGCACTCTGCATCCCTGAGTAATAACCAGCTCCCTGGAGCCTGCCAGCTCCCTGTGCACTGATCACAGCCTTTGGAAAGCCAGCCAAGTCTCCTTCCTTGGAAAGCCACACAGATGTGAGATGTAATAGCCCAGTAACTTGAGAGATGTTTGAACTGAGTTCTTTGATTAAAAGGATACTGTCRGATGCTGCCTCCCCCTCCATTATCTGGAGCACTGGCTTGGAAGCTTGAAACTCTCACGTCTGGCTCAGCCATTTTTTGTGTGTCCTTTTCCAGTTGGCACACTCAGGCTGAGAGAACCCAAGATGCTAAAGCAATATTTATACTCAAATGCATTTAATGAAAGGAGGCAATCTGCATGTGTGTGCTTTCTCAGAGGAGACTGGCGCTGTTCCCTTGTGTTTTCACAGGATAACTAGATTTTATTTCCCATGGCTGCAATATTATCTCTCATCTTCTCTGAAGGAAACAAGCATCACATCTTAGTATTTTGTTAGTCCAGGTGAAGAAAGCTTTGCCTGCAATTCCCACCCTGGATACTGGGCTTGGTTTAG
The DNA here is from genome assembly GCF_030028575.1 of Malurus melanocephalus. Classification (NCBI taxonomy): domain Eukaryota; kingdom Metazoa; phylum Chordata; class Aves; order Passeriformes; family Maluridae; genus Malurus; species Malurus melanocephalus. The sequence goes on along the minus strand of NW_026623588.1, from coordinate 186,312 downwards.
AGGCTCTGAACTTTATATTCTTACTGCTGCTTTGGGGAATATTTTTTGTCTTGCACATGATAGTGATTAATGTTTGGCAGAAGTGCCTGCTGACTGTTTCCATGCACCCTGGTGATTATATGTTATCTTTTCCTAATTCAAATAGTTTTCATTTACTGTTGATGTTCTTCTCGCCTTCAAAGTTTTTCTTCTCCAAAGCCTGTTTTGGATACTTAAGCTTTTAATGGCATCTCTGATAACAAGCTGTTTCTGTGCAGAAATTCACACTCATCAAAAAACACGTGCAGAAGGAGTAGAGATGCTGCTGCTCAAGTCTCATTAGATGTGGCCTCAGTTTGACATCAATGTGTTCTAGCAGAGATAACCAACACTTGTTTCTTCTGGCTTGTACTCAAATCCCCAAAGCAACCTGTCAGCAAATGGTAAAAAAATAGTTACTGACTATTTCTTAATTGATTCTTGTAGGACTCGGACAGTTTTGAGCCTAAGAATTCAGAGACTGTGAAGAAGCCAAAGGCAACTGCTCCACAGATAAGCAAGAAACCCAAGAAGGAAACCAAAAAGAAGCGATAGAGGTGTGACTGATGAGCCTCCAAAGACCAAATAACCACCATAATCATGCTTCCTCAGAGACAACATCAAAGGCAACTAACTCTGTTCATGGTTTTCCGGCATTGCCATGTTTTAYTTTTCAGGGGCAAGGGAGAAGAAACTGAGAGGAGTGTAAGGGTTGGGGTTCTGCCATAGATTTCTTACAAGCAAAGAGAATTTCACATATCCAGGACTTCATTTGACATGATTAATGTGTCAGTCACCGTTAAAGTGACTTCTTCCAGTTCTGGTGGGTAGGGAGGGCTGTTGTCCTGGCTCCTCCATGCTGGTTGGGACTTGTAGTAAAGYCCTTGTGGAAAGTGGAGCATGGGTTTGCTGCTTTGGATACCAGTTTGTGTTGTGTWTTTTGAAGGCAGAGGGATCAAATGGATCAAGAATAACACACTGCACAGCTTTGTATTCATCTCTGTTGTCATCTAGTCTGAAGTACATAGCTGCATTTTATGGCTTAATCATAATGCCTTTGTCATATTCTTTAATTCTTAAGGTAATAACTCACCAGATTCCAGACTACTGGAGATGAAAGCTTTCATTTCCCCAGCGTCACTGCCTCTTGCTCCCCACCCATGTACTCTTCCTTTCTGTTCCCACCTTTGAAAGCAGGTACAGTTCAGGGAGCTGAGGCTGTGGTGGGGATTGCAATGACTGCAAGAATCAGGAAACAATTTGGCTCTAGAAGGTGCAGAATGTAATGCCTGTGCTTGTGAAGTTGTTGTTGGAAACTTGGGAACACCAAGCACTGCATTTGGAAAAGAGTTGCTGAGATGGGAGCATGGGCATGGTGCAGTGGTGGTGCAGTGCCAGCACTGCCTGGCAGTGCCATGGATAACCCTCCTGCCAACAGGCTGATCCCTGACCATGGGCCCTCTTTCAACACAGCTGGGCTTCATTGCACTTGCAAATTCCCTCCCAGCCTTCCCTGCCACAGTCTGCTCCATCTCCTCTGGCTGAATTCTTCCTGAGGGTGAATATGTTCTCAGCCTGAGGAGATGYGGTATTTTAAGATCCATGGGGTGGCAGGCTGGCTGTGTATCATGACTGCATGGCAGGAGACACAGACACTGTGTTCCTTCAGGCTCTGGCTCTCCAGGCCCAGGGATAATCCAGTGTTGGATTTAAATATGGCTAGACAGGACTGGAAGGAGATAGGTGGTGACGTAGCCACGGAGTCTCTGTAGGGCAGCTGGAGCTTCCTGATGCCAGCTCAGATCTTGGTTTGTTTGATCAGGAGTGAGTCAATGGGAGGAGAACCTGCTCTCTGAGGCGCACCCAGGGTTCAGAGTGGCTTTGAAGGAAGGGTTCTCTCTGGCAGAGCTGCAAGTCTGTGATCCTCTTTGCATACACGGAGTCCCATCCTCGAGTCACAAATGCCTTGTGAGCCCAGGTGTGTGTGCTTTAACAGGAGGTGAACAACACATTTACAGAAACCATCAGTGCTGAGAATAGCCAYGTTCTCTGCTCACTCCTGCCCTGGACKCGGTGCCAGGAGGTGACTAYGGTCCTGATCCTGGTCCCMMAGATGCTGACAGGGTGACAGATGGATTCTAGTACCAATGTGACTCTGACTTCCCTGCTCCAGGCTCTCTGCTTCCCTTAGCCAGAATGCTGACACCAAGTTGCACTTCTTAAAATCCAKCTTGGAGTTCTGCTTTGAATTCTGCTTCTTTTAATTTTTTTTAGCTACTTGAAGGCAATACCAGAAGGACAGAACAAAGCACAGGAGACATAAGCAYTCTAAAATTTCTTTAAGTTCTTCAGTACAAAGAAATACTATAAGAAGTTCCCACRCAAATAACAAAGAACAGTGTTGTGCCATCAGTTTCCATCATGRATCTGTGCTCTGTCTCTGATCTGCACGGCAAAGAAAAGCCCTGAGTAGGTACTGCAGATCACTTTTTCCATTTTAATATGTGAGGATGGTTTCCTGTAAATTCCAGCTTTSTGCAGGTTACCTAAAGCAGGGGGTTAATGCTGTAATGGAATCACAGCACACAYGTTATCCAAAATACAGAGTCACTTCCACAGCTCAGAACCAGTTAGCAGTGGGCATTGTGTGGCTGTTACCTGAAATAGCAGCTACTACATCAATGTCTACATCCAGCTGTTTGTAGGCAGGCTCACTCATTGCTCAGTAGAAATCATGGATATTGGGGTATGGTTTTGTTGGGGGGAAGAGGGATGAAAATAAATTCCCCAGTCTGTTCCTGACATTTGAATTCCTATTTGARTGCTCTTGTTTGCTGAACTTAGAGTATGTAGAGATTACCAATAACCCATGTATATTAGTTTCTCTTGAAATGTGTAATAAATCCTGTCAGAATCTTTGTTTAAAAAGAAATCTGTGTTTAAAGTCGTGTTGCCTATTCCCTCACACACACTGTGAAAAAGTGCCAGAACTCCCAGACTATAGGAACACAGGAACATAAATAACCTATTCATTAAAATGATCCATTGAGGGAAATCCTTTCAGATCCTTTAATCTGTGAGAAATTGGTTAGTTAATACTGTCAGGCATGTATGCATCTGTATCTGTGTCTGACTTGGAAGTGGCAAACTATCTCCCAACACAGCTGCACCTTCCTGGAAGGAAGGAGGAAACCACCCAGTGACTAAAACCAGTTTGCTTCCCATGGGAGGTTTTGGGTTCCAAGAGCCCCCATGAAGGTAGCCATARTAAAGGCATCATTTGTTAATAATGCAAGCAGGGGATTAGATGGGGATTCAGCAGGCTGGTAGCAGCGATTTTCAGGAGCCCCTCTGTGTGTGGCTRGAGCTTAGGTTTGCATGGCTGGAGCGTGGGGCTGTCTGGTTGCTCTTCTTGGCTGCAGTGAGACTGGCATGGTAGCCAAGCTCTGGCAAGTGTTTRTTGGTTCMTGGTAGCCAAGCTCTGGCAAGYGTCTGCTGGTTCTCTCACCAGAAAAACAAAACAGAGAGAAGGATTAGTGTGGCGACTCCTTTAATTCCCAAGCACTTTTCTCCAGGCTGTTTTGTAATTAACATCCCAAAGGGAGCTGRAGACCTCATTAAGTCAATTTTATTGAAGGGGAGGTTTTCAAAGGTCTGTCTCCAGGTACCTGCCAGTAGGCAGCACCTCTGCAGCCACACCTTGCTCTGCCAYCCAAAGCCAGGAGCTGGCTGAGGGCTGGATTTCCTCTGCCAATGTGTGTCAGGAAGTTCCTGTCCCTCAGCAGGAGATGCCTCAGCTCTGAAGAAACATGGCTGGGAGTTGGGAGTTCTTTCCTCAGTTTTAAATCATGTTCAAGCAGTCTGCCTCTCTGGCCAGGCTCATCTCCTGTGGCCTGGCTGTCCCCTGGAGCTGTCCCACTCTCACAATGCATCCTTGTGCTCCCCCAGTGCCAGCAGCACAATCCCTTGAGACGGGCTAATAAGTAGCTCGTGACTGGAGTTCCAGTTCACATAGTTCAATTAAATCCCTGTTAATCTCGTTCAGACCTAATTTACTTTCATTCTCATACACACGCCTCTGCTGCAGAGAGATTCTGGTGAGGTTCCCCGCAGACAGGACTGAAGAGCCCGAGGCCATCAGCCCCATCAGGCACTGATGTTTGCAGAGCAGCCCCCTTGTCGAGTCAATAAACTCAGATTAGCTCCCAGCCTGTCATGAAGAATGAAAATACTCCTTCAGTGCCTGGGTTTGGGGAGGGTCAGGCTATCTGGCAATGCTTGAGGAGATGATGAGGAAGCTGTAGGAGGGGAGGACCCACTCAGTAACTGTTTCCCAGGGCATGGCTCAGCCATCCCCCTGTGTGAGTGTTAATTTTTGGACAGCTGGGAGCTGGGGTGCTGGATTTCTCCCCTGGGAGCATCTCTTCCACACGGATACTTCTTTCAGGCAGAAGTTGTGTTGTTCACAGCCTGTGGCCTGCAGGGATTGAGATGACTGTATTGATTTAGTTGTTTGTTTATTAATCTCATGAGGCACTGCAATGAGAAAATGGGATGATGAATGGAGAGTGCTGGAGTACAGAGCATTGCTGTGTGTTTGATGATTAACTTGACTGCTGGCCTTGGCACTGGTAGGGGATGTGTCCCTCCTCGTCCTCATGCACCCATGAGGGATGATTTTGTTGGGACACATTCCCTTTCTTCCTGGCCACAGACATGGGCTGTAATCTGTGTTTGCRTTCCTCCTCCAGTTGACAGTCACTGCAGGTCCAAGGTCCAGCTCTTCTCTGKCAGTTGGTGGCTTTTGAGCAGTGATTTGTGGGTTTTTTTCTGGCTTTTGGTACCCAGGCCAGTGTGCAGTTGCTGCTCCAAATGGCTCTTGCTTGGGACTGACAATTGCAGGGCAATGAAATCGGCTTCCTGCCTCTCCCTTGAAATTCAGCTGATTTTCCCATTCCATTATGATTCTTCCCAATTTGTGKCTTTTCTGACACCATAAATCACTCCCATGCCCCCTCTTGCTGCTTCCAGCCTGCACACTCAGTCCCCTGCAGTCGTTCTGTCCTTGCAGACAGTGCCAGTGGGCGTCACCTGCTGTTCTCAAGGACTGATGAAAAGAAGGAACAGGTGGAGGAGCACCCAGGATTGAGAAAGGTGTCCCTTTCTAATGTTTGGTAATGATTTTTTGAGCCAGCAGATGTAACTGCTGGGGAAGGAATTTTCCCTGCCGTGGGAGCCCTAGGTACACCSAGGCAGCTGTGCCAAACACATCATCCCCTGAGCTGTGAGGAGCCAAACCCATCCCACAGCACACTTCCAAACTCATGATAAGTGAGTGCTGTGGTGCTGCGTGTGCTCCCCAACACCTGCTCACATCCTGCTCCTCACCAGCACACACAAGAGTTGTCTTGTGCAATYCCAAACCTCTCACAGTGCTCACTTCCCTCTTTGCAGCTCCCCTGGTTTCCTTTGCTGCCTGGAAGCCCTGGCGTGGCTCTGATGCCCCTTGCACCCTGCTTGTCACCCCTGGGAAACCACAGCCCAGGTGAGGACTCGATGCAGAGCAGGAGGTGGGAGCACAGAGGCTGACGGGCTCCTCCATGGTTTCAGTCCAGCCTTTCTGGCTGTGGCTACAAGACAAACCTGCTTTGGGTCACATCTGCTCTGCTTTTAAAAACATCTGTTGCCTGGTTAATGTCTCTGTGGTATGTGAAGATCTCAGCTCCCAAATGGGGGAGCTGTGGGTGGAAGGGTTGAAGGGCTCTCACTTCTCCCTATCTCCAGCTCCAGGCAAGGAGCTGTGTCCCTAGCACTGTGCTCTGCAGGAAGCCCTATCTGCACAGCATTCCCTTTTTGTGAAACCTGCACTCTGGACATCTCTGTGTTTCTTGCCAGAGGCTGTCCCAGCTGTGTCAAGTTCASCGAGTCCCAGTGCATGGACTGGGGCCATGGAGGCATCAGCAATGGCCTGAGACATCTCATGTCTTGCCCAAGCTACAACCCAGGTGTTCCTGGCTCCAAGGCTTGTCCCTGCTGCCTTCCCTTTGGCTGCTGCTTGCAAAAGCCATCCCAAGCTTATAAATTCACCTTGCCATGAGCCAAAGTCCAGAGCACGACAGGCACCGCTGAGCTCTCATGGCTCCAGGAATCAGCTCCAGACATTTCCTGCTGTTATATGTGCCTCAACTCTGGCAGCAGAGGCAGGAGCCATGCTGGAGCTGTGCTGCTGGTGTGGAGYTTGTGGGGTCACATTCCTCTGGATCCCCGAGGGCAGCTCCTGTCCATGGCTGGGTGTGCCCACGCTGTAGCCAAAGGCTGGACTGCTGGGGTCTGTGCAGGAGAGGGTCCTCACCGCCGTGGCTCCCACGGAGCAGCTGCTTGTGATGCTGTGGTGGCTCCTTTAGTGGCTGAAGCAGATGTTCCCAGTGTCAGACCTGGGCAGGAGGAGCAGATTTAGAGAGAAGCTGCAAGCAGTTCTCATCCCTATCTCCCCCATCACTTTGCTTGCTTTAAACTGAGCACGGATCCAAACGTCGTATGGTTTCAGTTTTCACATTCATACTTTGGCCTCCTTCGCCCATCCCTCGCTCGMAGGACCAAGGCTGGATGATTAAGGGGAAACACCCTCGTGTCTACACTGGCTCTGCTTGCTCAGGCTGCAGGCGGGCCAGCAAGCAGCTGGGTGCTGGCAGGAGGGAACGGGAACGGCACAGCCCTGGGGCAGGGTGGCCTGGATGTGGCTACCAGAGCTCTGTGCCAGCCAGCCATCCTCTGCTGCTCTGCTACCAAACCAAGCCAGACGCAGGGCTGTAAATCTCTGGATGAGCTTCCTTGAGTTTTTCTGAATWGCTCTTTTCTATGGATACGAAGACTGGCCAAAAAGCAGAATTTCCACGCTGGGAGATGCCAACATCTTGTGTGTGGCTTTCATGCTGAGCTGAGGCAAGAAGCGAAAAGTGTCAAGATTTTTGCCCACATGAGCTATTCCAAGATACTTAATGCAGATTGTATTGAAGCGTATTTTATCAGTCAGAAAACTGACAGGAAATGTTGTGCCTTTATTGACCATGCAGATGATTTCAGCCCACAGCTGTTGAACTCAGTGCCTCCTTATTAAATATTTGCATGTCACCGAGTCAGTGGTTTCCCYGCAGCCCTTTCCCCCAGGGAATTTTGCAATGACACTTCCTGGCTGGGGCTAAGGGCCCCTTTTGCACAGCAGATTGTCACCACACTGAGGGACACAACAGGTTCTGAGCCRTGCTGGTAACTTCATCTCAGCTGCCCCTTTTTATCCCATAACCTGCAGGATGTTGGCCATTGCTGCTCGACTCCCACAGCCCTCATGCTCAGTGTGGGAGAGAATGGCCAGAATGAGCATTTCTAGCATGAAATATTGCCAAATGGCTCGTGCTGCAGGGGTTATTCTGGTCAATCCCCCTTAGTAAATCAGCTCCTGAGCTTGGAACTGCAGCTTCCCTRATGGGGCTGACGGTGCTGATCATTTCCCATCTCACACTCACTGTTTGCAGGGYTGTAAAGCTCAATGATCGTAAAATCTGAGGGCAAGAGCCGTGCCTGCCTCTCTCTCTGTCCAGCATCTCAAACACAACCATTATATTATTAATAGTAATAATTCCTGCAACTATATTTGGAATTTGCAGTGAACAAAGTGCAGCCTCAGGAACAGAMTCCAATAGACAAAACTTATTCACGCGTGCCAAGGGGATGCTTAAAAATAAAGCTGGCAGGAGATGAATAGATGTTTTGTTGTAAATCCACAGTTACTCTGGGGAGGTCAGGGCTTGGATCAACCACCCGACCCAACAAGAGCCCTCTTAGCTCGCAGGAGGATTTCAGGAGCCCTGTGGAGCAGTTTGATCTGCACACCTGGAGGGGGAAGGAGCCACGTACTTACTTACTCATGAGCATGACAGCATCTGCCCACAGTAACTCTCATTCTTCTTGTTCCTGATGAAACTTGTGTAAAGGTCAGCAAGAAAACACAGAAATACCTGAGCATGTCTTAATTTCTTTTTAAAGTATCATTGCAAGACGTCCTATAATAACCGAGCCACTGGAAATACTCARCGCTAATCTTGTTCAAATTGAAAGTATCTGGTTTTCAATTTCTCTAACCCTCTTCCTCTTTCTGTGGTGGGTTTTATCAGTGCTATTTGAATGTGAAGAATCATACCAAGAAAGTAAGTTTCAGATGAGAGACTGAAATCCCTGGTTGGGTTAAAAATGTAATAATTGTGCATTAGACTGTTTTAAGACAAATATTAGGAGGCAGGAGGCAAAGGGAAGTGGGTGGCCAGGGGGTGTCTGTCAGGCTCAGGACCTTGTGTCTGAGCCAGGAGTGTCTTGAGGTGTGCTGGCTTGCTTAAAATGATCTTAAATCGCAGAATCACCAGCACTGCATGTTTAATGTCAGTCCTGTGAGGGCACATTCCAGCTTCTGAGCTCAGAAGATAAGAGTCTGGGTTTAGAGAGTGTCTGTTTGTAATTTTAGATTTGCACATTGGCTGCATCTTAGAAGAAGAGAAGGTTGTGTCGTGGACTTGGTGTGGCGTGTTGAAAGGCACAGTGCTGTGGGTGTTTGCCTTCCAGCAATGGGCCGGCACCGCCAGAGATGGAAACTGCGATTGGAAGGACAGCCTGGAGAAAAGAAGCCGATTGCAAAAGAGAAAAACAAAATACAAATATTTATAAGTCGTAATTGCATCTTAGATTTGGGTCTGGATCCAGTAGAGGCTGAGTCATCCTCACCAGCTCACCCGGGGCTGGAGCCAGGTCCCCGCTCCCCCAGGGTGTTCTCCCCTCCGGCAGCGCTCCGGGCCCGCACAGTGGGTGCTCCTGGGACAGGGAGGGACAGGGGAGTGTCCCTGTGTCGCTGTGCAGCAGGGGGAAGCTGTGGGGCTCCCCGGGCTTTGGGTGACCCCTCTTTTCCTAAGGCACGTCCATATGGGTGAGCAGAGCAGTACAGGACCGCCCCGCACYGCCGGGTTAATTCCTGCATCCCACACGGGGTGAGGAATCCTTCCCTGCACATCCCCACGCAAATTCAACAGCAGAGGGGGTGGGCTGAGGATTAACACCCCCCAAACCTCGGAACGAACCAGGCTGCGGTTTGGATGCTCCGGCACGGAGCAGGCAGGGCTGGCGCCCCAAGCCGCACACGCCGCGGGTGTCCGGGGAGCYCAGCCCTGGGAGGGAACCGAGAGGGAAAGCGTCTCCTTCCCGGCTGGAGGGACCTTATCAGCGTCAGCTCCTCCCAGGGAAGGGCCCCTCACAATGTGCTGGCCACAGCTGATGGATCGGCGCGTGCATGACTCCTTGTTCCTGGTGACTCATGGATTCGCTGGCCTTCGCCAGTGTCATGGGAAATACTTTTTTAATAACTCAAAAAGCGGAGGGGAGTGGGAAACACAGAGAAAAACTCCACCGCATCGTTCTCTAAAACTTGTTAACTTCCCAGATTGTTTCTGAAGTGTCAGATCTCGCTCAGAGTAAGGAGGGTTTTCGGAAAAGCCCCCCCCCCCCCCGGAGTGGCTGCAGGGCTGGTCGGAGGGGATGGGCAGGGATGGCAGAGGTGGTGCTGGCTGTGGAAATACACGGGTCACTGAGCTGGCCAGCARCCGAGCGTGCCGGATGAAACAGCCAAATGGGGCTTTAAGGAGTGGACTGCTTCACCCCCTTTCTTCCTGGAGGATAACGTGACAGGGAACAAACACTCAGTGGATCGCCAGTGGGGGAGGTGGGAGGGCTGCCAGCGCCGCTGAGCTGGTCGGGCAGCCCCGACGGGCTGGGTGCAGGCACGGGGCACCCGGCTGAGCCCTGAGCCCGTGTGTGCACCCCGGCACTGCTCCGTGCCAGCCGAGAGCTGGGCATTTCCCACYTCCTACTGCTGCTGGAAGGGGAAGGTGCTGAGGAGCAAGGGGAGGGACGGCTGGAACTGCTCCCGTGTGCCCACCTGCCTGAGTGAACTCAGGGACACACACACCTGAGGGGATGACGCTGCCAGCTGARACTGGGCCCCCAGGAACAGCCACAGCTCCACTCTGCCTTGTTTTGGAGGCGGGCACCGGCTGCAGGGGTGACCGGGGGTGGGGGATGTTAACCCATACACGGGATAGATGTCCCTGCGGAGCACAGACACCGCTGCGTGCCTGTGCTGCCTCCAAAGGGCCCCACAAAGTTCCCCGGCTTCCCAGGGAGGCCCAGGASGCGGTTTATCTTTGCCTGCTTTTCTATCTCAAGTTTTGCCTCCTTCTGACTTCAGAGAAGGGAGACCGCGGGTTGCAGCCCCCTGGGAAGGCGAGGTGTCCCTCCTGGGGATGGGGAGGTGCAGAACCTGAAAAAACAGCATTTCCACTGCAATTCCCCGTGTGTTAAAGCTGTTGAATAAAGCGAACCACAACCCATCCGGGTTTCCGCCTCCCGAAAATCACTTTTGTGTTACCAGCTCCGGCTCCCAGGTAACGCACCAAGCCAGCCCGCCGGGGCGAGCAGCGCTGGGCTCGGGTGGGAGCACCCCCAGCCCCTCACCCACGGGGCGACGCGCTCCAAGGACCGCGGCCGCCGCTCCCACGCGTGTCCCCGGCGCGACCAGGCGGTTCCCCCGCCCCGGGCTGGGACGCGCCGGCAGCGCCGG
>NW_026623588.1:83331-175092 GCF_030028575.1 Malurus melanocephalus | reverse complement strand
CGGGGTCCGGCGGGGAATCCGGCGTGGGATGCCCAGCGTCCGGCCCTGGGGTCCGGCGGAGGATGTCCGCAGCGGGCACCGGCGGGGGGATGGCCGCAGTGGGATGCCCGCAGAGGAGTCCGGCGGGTCGGGGGGAAATGCCCGCGGTGACGCGAGCTGGTTGTGGGTCCGGTCGGGGATGCTGGCAGTTTGGCAAGGAGGAGGTGGGTCCGAGGATGCCCAGGCTGCCGTGGGGCATGTGGGTCTGGCGGCGTGGGACACCCGCAGCCCGGAGAGCTGGCTGCRCGTCCCCGCAAAGATGCTGGTGGTCTGGCGCCGGGTGTCGGTGGGGCGGCCGTGGGTCCAGCGGGATGCACATGGTTTGGTGGGTCAGCCGTGGGTCCGGCTGGGGGTGTCGCTGCCCGGCGGGACAGAGCTGGGGACTCAGGGGGTCCGGCGGGGCAGCCCCGCCTGCCTGCAACTCCCCTTTGTTGTGCTCGGGGGCTGTAGGGGACCCCCGGGAGCGCAGGGCGGGGACAGCCGGGCTGTATGTAGGCCAGGACATGAAATATTCATCGCCCCCCTGCTTTGATGTCTCGTGATCCGCTTCCCTTGTCGTGTTTGTTCACCGGTGATTCTGGGGCCAGCGTCCAGCCCTGGTGGACATGGCAAGTCGCGCCCCTCTGCCGTGCCCCTTTGCCGTGCCTCTCGCCGTGCCCCTTTGCCCTGCCTTTCTGCCGTGCCCCTCGCCGTGCCCGTTTGCCGTGCCCCTTTGCCATGCTCTCGCCGTGCCCCACGCCGTGCCTGGCTGGCTCAGCTGCTGGGGGGCTGCAGAGCTCCGGCTTCTCCGATTTAAGAATTCTTCCAGTCGGGAAGTTCCCCATCGCAGCCTGGGCAAGCCAACCCCCCTGTGTGGCTGCAAGTGGTGTCAGTGGCGTGTCCCCGCTGTCACAGACCCCAGTGCCATGGAAGAGCATCGTGGCTTTTGCTCTGAGCCACGCTGGGGTCAGGATGAGGTTTTATCCTGCTCGCTGCCCTGACAGGCTGTGCTGCATCCTGGTGCCCCTTGGGATGGACACGGGAGGCAATCTTGCAGGGGTGAGGCCACTGCACAGGGCTGTGTTCATGGGGACAGGGATGGTAGAGGGCTGGCATCTTGTGGCACTGATCCTGGTGTGATCCTCTCTGCTTCTGGGCATCATCTCAGGGAGCTGTGCACCCTCCTGTGGGACTTTCTGGACTGGGTGGGGATCTGCTGCATCTCCCTGTGTTTGCCTGGCCATGCACAGTGCWCTTTTCCTTGGCCCTTCCTCGCCCTGGTGGCTGCTGTGGTGCACCAGGGCTCAGCCCTGGACTCGGTGCCAGGAGGTGCCTGTGATCCTGGTCCTGGTGCTGGTCCCAAAGATGCTGAGCAGCAGTGAAGGTTGTGGGTGGCAGGGAGCAGGCTGTGCTGCCCTGTGGGTGCCAGGGCCCATCCTCCTGGCTCTCCAGAAGGGATGCAATGGAAGGGACATGGTGTGACTGCGCCAGGCAGCCAGGAGGTCCCTCTAGACAGGTTCCTCCGCTCTGCAGCAGTGGGAGCTGGGGACAGTGGAGAGTGCAGAGCACAGGGGTCCCTGAGGTGAGCTCCGCCTGTGCAGCAGGGGCAGGACAGCCCATATCCAGCAGCACTCTATGAAACTGCATGAAGGTGGCAACAAAAGATTTGATTTTTCTTTCTGCTGCTCAGCTGGGGCTCYCAGAGGAGGAGCTGTTGGGGGTCTTTGGTTCTCTCCTCTCAGCCGAGGAGATCCCGCTGCCAGCAGTGACCAGTGCGAGAACGGAGTCCTGGCAATCCTTCCCAAGACCAAGCATTAGCAATGAGAGCCCATTTGTCCCTGCCAGCCTTGGAAACTCCCCTCAGAGCCCAGTGGCTCAACCCAGGCCCCCCGTGCAGCAGGTGGTGGTCAGCCAGTCGCAGGGATGTCCAGGAAGGCATCGGCAATCTCGCGCTTTACAGCAATATCCTTTCTGTCATTTCTGCTGCGGGGCTGCTCCTGACACCTTTGCCATAGAGTTTGATCCTGGCTTACCTGTGCTCAGCCATCAGCTTCAGCTGGCTCTGGATCCCGGCAGAGCAAAGCCTTGGCACTCAGTGTGTGAGCCGAGGCTCGTGTGTGCTGCTCCCCGGGGAACTCTGTCTCTGTAATCATTAGCCAGTTAATGCTTATTTATTGGGAAAGAACACCTTTTCTTGGGAGATCGAGGGTCGATTCTCACTGCCAAGCTTTGACCTGGGAACAGGAGGGCAGGGGCTCCTCCAAACGCATCCTGGCTCTGCCAAAACAACCCAAGACAGGGTTATTTATGGGCTGCGCAGCAGCAGCAGCAGCGGCAGCAGCGGCAGCGAAGGGAAGTCCAATGTTCYCTGTCTCGATCGTTAGTGGCCTTGCAGTGCTCCCTGTGTGATGGAGATGCCCTAATGATAGCTCTGCCCTTTAATGACTTTGTGCCAGAGTGATGGAAAATCATGGAGGTTCCGGGGAGGCAGAAAGGGCCATCCCAGCCCTGGGATGAGGAGAGCGCTGCGGTGACTGACCAGTCTGGAGGCTCTGCTGCAGACACAAGAGGGTCCTTTTGTGCCCTGGTGGCACAGAGGGGACATCAGTGACCCTGAGGCAGGGATGGCCTGTGGCATCACGGGCAGCTCCTGCAAAGCAGCAGCATTTCACTGGGCTCACTGAGGTGAGGAGGGGACGCACTGTGGGGCTCCCGTGCCTCCGAAATCCCATCTGCCTCTCCCTGCTGCTGGTGTGGGATCCCGCCTGGCCTTTGAAGTCATCACAGAGCTAAACTCTTATCTAATGAGACCTGAAGGACTTGGTCCACAACCTCTCATATAAACAACCAGCAAATGCCCGTRAGATCTTGAAAGAGAAGAGGTGGGAGCAAGCAAAGAGCCTGTGCCTCCTCCCCGTGTGTCTGRGGCAGGGGGGGATCCCACAGACATCCCTGGGACAAAGCACCGGACTCCTGGCATGGCTGTGGGAAACTGGAAAGCCTATCTGAAGCGCTATTGTTTCCTGTACTGTCTATTTTGCAGCTCGGTTTCCAACTTGTTTCTTTATCTCTTGGAACAATTTCCCAGCTGAGCTCACTTCCGCAGTGCTCCGCGTCCCGCTCCGAAGCCCGCCCGGCAATGTGTCCAGTGTGCATCCCGTCAGAAACGGCCTTGCCACATCCTTGCAGAAGGCAGCCCTTTAATCTCATGCCTGGAGAGCAGCTCGGACCTCTGGATGGAAACAACCATCCATGCATAGCTGTTCCTGGGACAGCAGTGCGGGCTGTCACTGTTTCCAATCCCGGCTCCTCTTCCCGACCGCCTGTAGCTGTGGGTGGTGCAGTCCAGCTCCCCGGGGCTCGTGTCTTGCTGAAGTTTCCACCCATCAGCAGAAATCATGCCATGTGTCACGGGGCTGTTTTAAAGCCTTTGGTTCCTCATCACTAAAATAGGCGGCACACTGGGGGATAGTCCGGAATATCGTGGGATCATGGGGTGGTTTGGGTCGAAAGGGACCTCAAGACTCATCTGGTCCCAGCTCCCTGATCATCCAGCTTTGGAGGGTCACCAGGTGGCCAGCTCGGTGCCAGGCTGGCACAGTGACCTCRGCCCTGGCTGCGCTGGAGCCAGCGCTGCCCTGCACACGGCTCTGCACACGCGCGCTCTGCAAAGAAAAACCCTGAAACAGATTTCAGGAACAAATGTGGTTTGAACCTGGGCCAGGAACCAGGACCTGCAAATCTGCGCGTTGCGCTGACTTCCCTTCGGGCTACGGATCCGCTGGCTGCTCCAGCTGAGGAGCAGGGAGGGGTTTTGGAGGGCTGGGGGCTGGCCGGACTGCCGGGGGCATCCGCTGGACAGGGCGGGGCTGGTCATTGATTTTAACTCAGCCCATAGAAAAATCTGCCTTTGCCYTTTGACTCCAGGTAGTCTCAGTGAAGATGCAGCGTCTGAAATATCCACAGGCTGGTGGGTGGGGCTGGTGGGCTTGTCTGGAGGAATGTGGGGAACAGAACTGCCTGGGCGTTTAAGGCAAAGAAATAAGAAATGGGGCTCGTGCCTAGCGAGCCTGCCCTCATCTCACAGCCATGGCCCCGTGCCAGGAGGGCACTGGGATGGCTTTGGGGTCTGCAGCCAAGGGGATGGGTGACTCAGGAGCATTTGTGACTTGGGTTGAGCTGTGGTTCTTTCCCGGTGCTGCAAGACTCAGAGGCTGGCCCTGAATTCCCCAGCCCATGCCTGATCTGTTGTGGTCTCACTCCTGAGACCATGAGGTTTTGGTTGGCCCTGAGCCCCTTGTGCTGAGGATGGATGGGATGGATGGATGGATGGATGGATGGATGGATGGATGGATGGATGGATGGATGGATGGATGGATGGATTGATGAAAACCTGGCTGCATACTTAGCTTCCACCCAGCATGGCTGCTTCCATCCTTCCCAGCCATGCTTGGCAACCTTGGCCACCAAAAACTTGGGCAATGAGGGTAAAAACCCATTGCTGCATTGCCCCGTCCACCATGGGTGAGGTTAACAAGTCCAGTCTGTCCTGAGCAATGTGTTCCCCTTCCTATGCCACACACCAGTTTGGGGGCAGCATGACAGCATCAGGACAGGGCTAAATTGATCCTAAAATGTCTCACCTTGGGGTGCCCTTTAGCAGTAATTTGGGGTTGGAAGTGTAGCGCCGTGTTTGAGTTTCACTTCTCCACCTTGCTTTCCCACTGCGTTCCTCAGTTTCCCCCAGGAGCACCTGAAAAGCTGCTGTTGGATCTTGGTGAGGTTTTACACCGAGTGGGTGCCTCAGTTTCCCCCTCTCCCAGCCGCAGCTGCACTGCCCTACCCCACACAGGAACGATGGGCAAAACCTCCCCTTAGCAGGGTGAATGGAATCTGATCTCTGGGAAGCACAGCCACCTTCCTCATCCTCATCTACAGCTGCAGTGGGGTCGGGCAGTGCTGTCCTGGGTTTCGGATGTTCCCGGGTGGAAGCATGTGCTTGCTGACTTATGCAAAAAAATCTACACGAGAAGGCTGCTGGAGTCACTCCCTGCTCAGCCCGGCCCTTTCCTTCTCCTTGGGAAAGTGCTGGTGGGTCCCTGCTGTACTGGGAAAGGGATTAGGAATCCTTGGCACAGCTGAGGGGAAGCGTCCAGTGAGCACCCTGATGGCAGGGAGTGTGACATGGGGTCAGGAAGGTGCAGATGTCACTGCAAAAGTCACCATGACCAGGATGAGTTCCGTGCTCCGATGCCGTGAGCAGCTGGGTTTGGAAGGGTGTGTGTGTGTGCTGGGGGCAGTGAGGGTGGCTGGGGCTGGCAGGGGGAAGGCTGCACAGCTGCAGGGGTGTGGGGTGTGTGCACACTCACCTGAGCCCTCTGGTGCCTTGGGGACAGGGACAGCTCTCGTGCTCTCGTGCTGTGCTCCAGGGGGCTGTGCTGAGGGCACCGTGAGCCACAGGTGATGGAAGCAGAGGAGACGCCCTTCATCCCTTTGTCCCTGCATCCCTTCATCTGTCCCCGCAGGATGAGCGGTACCAGCGAGGGCTGGAGAGATGCCATGGGAGGGTGCAAGGTCCTCGTGTCACTGGCCACATCCCCCTTGCCCACAGCCCATCTCTGTCCCCTCCAGCCCTGCAGCGAGCRGTGCCAGAGGTGTGCAGAGCCCGTCTCTCCACTCCAGGAGTGACAGGGATGAAAGACACCAGCTCAGCATTTTTCTTTGTTTTTCATCTGCTCGGGCTGTTGATCGTGAGCACCGTCTGGGGCTGCACCTCCCAGCTGGATCCTCTCTGGCACGAGCATCCCGCTCACCGCGGGAGCAGCTGGCAATCCAGCGCGGCTTTTTGGGCTCGGAAATGCCTTTTTTGGGGCTGGCTGATCCCCGTTTGCTCCTCAAGACCCTCCCTGGTTGCTTCCTCTGGCGCATCCTGAGCGATGCTTTGTTTTGGTGGCGCAGATGGGAGTGGCTGTGGGGACCAGCATGTCTCAGGGCTCTGTTGCCAATGGTGGCCAGGCTCTGCTGGGTGTTCCAAGGCCACGCTGTGATCACTGGTACGGGACCTGCTCCTGGTCCCATCTGTGCCCACAGAGGTGAAAGTAAGAGTCAAATGTGCACAGCTGGAGGCTGATCGTGGTCACCCAGCCCTGACCTGCAGCCACACGCAGCATGTGTGCTGGTGGCCCCACAGTCCCCGGAGCATGAGGCTTGTGTTGGGCCTTATCTGTCCCAAAGTAAGACAGGAAAATAATCAGCATAAATTTGCTCCGTGGGATCCTGCTTATTTATTTAAAAATGTTGAGGGGTCTGAAAAGTGGGAAGGGTTTGAAATCTGTGACAGAAGAGGCTTGGCCTCTGCTCGGCTTGTCCTTCACCCATTGCAGTGAGCCCCAGCGTGTGTCCTGTCCTTCCCGTGGCTCCAGCATGGACAGGGGCCATTCCCAGCTCCGTGGCTTTGTGTCAAGGGTGCACAGACCCACATACCCTCCCCACATTTTCCCTTTTTTCCCCCGTGAGTGTTTCAGTTCCTGTTGCATGTCAGGAGGGCTGCTGGGAGGTTTCCTGCCATGGGGGTCCTCGGCAGGGCTGATGGGGCTGTGCCTCTGGTCCTGGAGGGCYGATGGAGCCCCGGGAGCTCCTTGCCTGGCCGGACTGGATGGGCTGGTTTCTCTGAGAGTGGAAATGTTTTAGCAGTGACGCCAGCGTGGCCAGGGGTGGTTGTAACTTGCTCAGATCTGGAGCTTTTCTGCCTCCTGCGTTCCTTGCCCCTTCCTCCCCCTGCCCTGGAGATTTGCCGCCTGCCCGTGCTGCCGTCTCGCCCGGGTCACAACGGGTGTGGCAGCCCTGGAGCCACGGCAGACGCAGGTGGCACCGCTGTTTTGTCCGGATCTGAGCCACCTGTGAGTCACATCAGCCTCCTGCTGCCACCTGCCCCTTCCCCAGGAGCCGGGCAGGGCACGGAGTGGGCTGGGTGCTGTCCCTGTGAGCACCCGGGGTTGATGTTCACTTCCAAAAAAGCAGAAGGAAACCACATTTCCTGGAGCCTGAGSCTGCCTGTGCTGGGAGAGGCGCTGCAGAAATGGGGAACAGAAATCAGCTCTCCTCCTCCAGGGGTCAGCTCGTGTCACCAGGTCCCCATAACCCCCTCCTGCGGGGCCGGTCCCTTGTGCTGGTGTTTTGCCTGGAGGAGGATGGGAGCAGCGCTGATGTGATGGGCATAGGAAGTTGGAGAATCAGGTGGCAGGCAGTGGGAGCTCAGAGGTGCCAGCATGCCCGGGGGCTAAGGTTAAAAGGGCACATTTTGAGGAGTGCTGAGCCAGAAAGCTTTTTTGGGGAAGAATTGCACTGTGGCTCCAGGCAGTCCTTGTGGCCAAGAGCTCCAGCTCTTACTGCCATTCCAGCTCGACATCAGTTTCCCTGCCCAGCATTGTCCCTTCCCAGCCCCACGGGCACTCCTACCTTTGGAAGCATTTCCTTTCAGTTTCCTTCTCCTGCTCTTGGCAGGAGGACAGCRGTGCCCTCATCACCTGTCTGGGAGAAGCCAGCTTCAGGTTAACACAGGCCAAAGGCTTTGTGTGCCTTGGAAAGCATTTGCTGGAGCTGGTTGGGCAATCCCTGGCTTTGGCTGACATCCTGATGCTGGAAGTGCAGGCTTGAGTCAGGCTGGGAGGCACTGGGAGGCACTGGGAGATATCCCTGCTCCGAGCCAGGGCAGCACAGCAGTCAGGCTACACAGCACCCAGCCAGCTCTGAGCATCTCCTGCTGGGATCCCACCAYCACTGCAGCCTCTGTCCCTGTGCTGGGCCACCCTCAGGGTGAGAAAACTTTCTTTTCCCTTCTTTAATTGCTGGATGCCCTTAGAGTGCAGAAAGGACCCTGTGGGTCCCCAGGCTGGCGGGATGTGACAAGGTGTGGCAGTGGCCACCTTCCTTCTCACATCTCTCTGTGGAGAAAAGGCTTAAAACRGAGTGCTCAGCTCAGCACCAGCAAGCACAACTTGCAGCACATCCTGCTGCCTCCGTTCAGCTGCTGCATTGTTCCAGGGAGATAAAGTCTGTGGCTTTCTCCCRCCAGCCTTATGCAAGATGGGGGTGCCCAGTGTCAGGATGCCACTGCCCTTGCCTGTTTTGGGGTGCTGTAGGGGACAAGAGTGGCATAGCCTGCAGCTCTGTGACCACTGGTGTTGGCAGAGCCACTGCCCATCACCCCAGCAAGCCAAAAKCTGCCTGTGGAGGGGCTGATGGCAGGGAGAGCTCAAGCTCCCTGCATGCTCCTGCTGTGCATGTTTGGAGTTTCCCAGTTTCTTGGCCACATGAACATCCAGAATGTGCTTGTGTGCTTCTCAGAGGTTTGTTTTGGTCTTTCAAACTCCCTGTTTTGACATGTCTTTTTGGAGGCGTTCTGCATCGCTCCTGACCGTGACTCTCCCCTGTGCTTAGGGGGAGTGATTTTGGATGGTTGATCTAATTATCCTTTCCCCTTTTGTGACGCACTGGCCTCTGCTGTCTTGGGCTGTGGAGCTTTAATTAAGATGGTTTTAATTTTAATGGGAGTTGACAGGGTCAGATAAGGAGGGGTTGGGACTTATGACTGTGGGGAGTGTGTAGCTGGGCCCCCGCACAGCAGCTGCACTGCTCTCCCTACTCCAGCCGTTCCTTCAGCTGGAAGAGCTCTCCATCAGCTGGGGGAGCCAGGGGATGGCTGGAGTGCCTTGGCTCAGGTTATGGGGTGAAGGAGAAATCCCAGACAGGCACTGGGGGCACCTGCCTGTGGCTTCTCCTGTCTGCAGGTTGGAGCTGAGAGATGAAGTGAGCATTTCTGCATTGCTCCTGGGTTGGGAGTCAGTGCAGGTGAGAAATGAGTGTCCTTGTGCAGGAGAAGGGCTGGAGGCACAGCCCAGACTGAGTCAGCCGGGCAGGGAGAGGGTCTGCAGCATCACACCCCACTTGTGGGGCTGGAGGAACAACTTCCCCCTTCTCACTCTCTCCAGTGAGCTCCTGGAACTCACTGCAGTGAGGCTGCTCTCAGCCTGGCAGAGACAAGCCCCTGTTCCTTGTTTTGTACTGAGCAAAACCTGATGCCATGGTACACGGGACAGGAATTGCTCTTTCCGTAGGGGACACAGTGACTGGCTGTACTCGGGTGGCAGAGGGGATGGTGGGCTGAGCTGGGCCAGCACGGCTGTCCCCAAAGCAGCGGGGCTGTGCTGCTGCTTGCTGGCCCCCAACTGTGGTGCTTGCCGTGGGAAAGGGCAAAACCAGGAGCATCCCCTGGGACAGAGGGGGAAACTGTTGTGCGAGCATATCCGGGGCTGGAGTCCCACCGAGATGTGGGGAGGGAGCAGAGAGCGATGCGGGCAAGGGGACCTTAAGGGACCTTAAGGTGACTAAAAGACCGCCTCGATGTGGTTACAGCAGCACTGCCCGAGCTGGGACTCCMCCCGCAGCACTGACCCCGCTGTCAGGGGCGGCACCGCTGCCACTTCGTGCCACCCACGCAGGGAGACACGGGGGATGGCAAAGTGCCCTTTGGCTGCCTC
This sequence comes from Malurus melanocephalus, assembly GCF_030028575.1. NCBI lineage: Eukaryota > Metazoa > Chordata > Aves > Passeriformes > Maluridae > Malurus > Malurus melanocephalus. The sequence goes on along the minus strand of NW_026623588.1, from coordinate 165,535 downwards.
CAGCCTGGACCTCTGGTTTAATGGCCCCCTTGAAAGCARCTTCCATCGGTCCTGCACGGATCTGCCCCGGCTGGCCCCCAGCCCTGCTGGGRGGGGGTTGGTGGTGTGCCAAGGGGATGGAGGGGGCTGGGTGTGTTTGGGACCGCTGCTGTGTGCCTCTCCCTGTCCCGGGAGCCGGCTGCCATGGGCTGGGTGCCGCCAGGCTGCTTTGTCTCGCCCGCCGTCCCGCACGCTTCATTTTTCAGTCTGGTGTGAGACAGTTGCCGTGATTAATGTCAGCGGGGCTCTGCGAGCTGAGGACGCGGCTCAGCTCGGCTCCTTCCACCAGTGGGTGTGTGCTGGTGCTCCCAGCCCCTCGCCCACCTCTCCCCAGCACCGCCGGCAGTGCCGCTCAGCATCCCCCGGCTCCGGAGCAGCCCCAAGGACACCGCCTGTTTTGCCGGAGATGTTTCCCTCCCCAAAGCTCGGTGTCTGGTGTTGGGCCCCAGCCTGTCGCGGCATTTCCCAAGGTTTCTGCCTCTGCTGTGTTTTGTCTGCTCCCAATCAGTGTCTTTTGTTAGTGTYTTTGCGAAGACGATAAGATCGCTTCCCCTGCCCGCCAGCCCGCTGTCAGCCTGCCCGTACACGGCCATTGCATCCTTGAGCGACCCAGCCGCAGCGGGGCTGGCCCGGGAGCTGCCGCTTCCCCTCGCTGTCGCCTTTGCGAGAGCGTCTCTCCACAGGGAGGTAGGGCTGAGGATGGAGCCTTTTCCTGCCACCCAACCTTCCAGTTAATTTTGGGGGGCAGCAGCCTGGAGCGGGGTGTCGGAGGCGGGGRGATGCTGGCRAGWCCAGGTGGCGTTTCYWGCGCCCGCAGCGGGGGACGGGGGTGCCGCTCTCTCGCGTGCCGTGATCTGATCCGAGCTGAGTTGTGCAGCCGAGTGTGCTTCATTTTTAATTGCTTTTGGAGAGGGGAGGGCGGGGTCGGCCTCTCCTTGCTGCGGCCTCTGCCCCGGGCAGGTTGCATGGCTGAGCTCAGCCCTGGCACCCTCCCCTCTGGCTGGGGAGGAATGGGGATCGGGCAGACCCCAAATGCCGAGCCAGCAGCACACGGAGATGGGTGAAGGTGGCAGTGCTGGCCGGTCGGCTGAGCCTGGCTGTGGCTGTGACCGTGATATACTGATGAGGATGRCAGCYCCCTGCCAGGTGAGCAGCAGGACAGTGCCAGGCTRTGCCACATGTGCCACAGCAGCCACCTTCAGTCACCAAATCGCCAAATCTGTCAGCGTGAGGTTGCTAATGCATCCATCCCCCCAGGGACCTGCCCCTTGCCCAGTAGAGGACCTGGCTGCTTGCTGCTCTGGCGCGTGGTTGACCTTAGACTGAGGCATACTTGGTTTTTCCTCGTGGCTTTTTTCACCCTTTTTTGTCTAATCACGATTGAGCCCGTGTCACAGCGTGCCCGGGTGGCAGGGACACGGGCACCACGTGTGTACGCGGCGCAKCTTTATTTGTATGTGCTGCAGCCTGGAGTTGGGGCTGCAGCGTCCCCCCTCCACCCTGCTGTGCAATCATTACCAGCCAGTATTTGTCAAGTACAAATTACAAACTATTCACCGTCTTAAAGAGCTGTCAGTCAGCTCCCACTCATTATCCTAATCAAATGCACTAAAAATAGTGACAAAATTTGTTAGCAGGGGGGAAGGGGAGGCCATGAAAACAAACCTGCGGTGGGGCACGGCCCCTGCATGCAGACACTGGGGTGTTCCCCTTATACGAGGTGTGAAACCTGGGATGTTCCCCTTGGGGGAGGTGTGAAAGCTGGGCTCCAGCTGGGACAGGAGCCCGTTGGGATATTGCTTGGGGCTGTGAAGTGGGGTCTGGATCCTCTCTATGTAGGAGCAGAAGCTCCTCGGGGTGGTTGAAGCCTCTGCCCGGCACTGGGTGAGCAGTGGGAGAATTTCCTTTTGGTGAGAGACGAGAGCTCAGTTCCTGCAGGATCTGKGGTTGGGAAAGGATGGCAAAGCCAGGTGAGGGGCTGTCCTGGCTCTGCGGGGCCATGTCCTGCTCTGCTTTCCACCTGACGCTCTGTCCCAAGCCACTGCTGCTAAGTGTCCCCCCTGTGACAGAAAACCATCTTTTAAAAAAAAATTTAGCTAAAATAGGCTTTTCTGGATGAGTCAGGGCTSGAGCAGCACAGGTTACCTTGTGCATGGTTTGTGCCGTAGCATTTGTCTCTGCCGTTGGGGATGGAGCAGGTGGCTCATCCCGGGGGACAAGGTCYCTAGTTGGTGGCCGACCATCCCTAYCACAGGTCGTGGCTGTCCGGGGATGGAGCAGCAGGGCTGGAAATGCCGGTGTGTCAGGAGGAACTGGCTTTGCTCTTCCCCTGAAGAATCCCTTGGTGGGCTGGGGGTGGCTGTGCTCCCCTTCCTCTCTGGGACATCGCTCGGGGCGGCTCCAGCCGCCTCCTCTCCCATCCCCAGTGGGTTTGATGAAGTGGAGCAGAGAATCATCCCCTCTTCACACATGAGAGATCAGAGCGAGCGGGTGTGAGCTGCCGGCCCCGCGCCGGAGGGATGGCGAGGAGGAGGAGGAGGAGGAGGATGAAGGCAGCCCTGGGCACTGGGCCGTGGCGGGAGAGGGTGTCGGGGCGCGGGGCTGCTGCGGGTGCTGACGCTCCCTCTCCTCGCAGGCTGCAGCGGGAGCTGAGCTGAGTCCCCACCCCGCGGCCGGGCTGTAGCCGAGAGCACCGGTAAGACATCACCGATGGCCCGGGGAGGGAGGACCGGGCTGCTTTACCTGCCGGGGGGCTCAGAGCTGTGGCACCGGGAGCTCTGCCGCAGCCGGACCGGCCCCGGAGCATCCCCAGATGGGCTGGGGTGGGTGCGGGTGCGGAAGGCGCAGCCCTGGCCGGGTGTGCGGAGCTGAGCCCCCGCAGCTCATGCCGGAGGTGTTTGGCGATGCTCCGCTGGCGCTGCCCCCGGAGCGGAACGCAGGGAGTTCCTGCAGGCTGCGACGTGCCCGGGCTGCTAATCCCCGCCGCAGGAAAGCTGCCCGTCCGTCCGCCGCCTCGCATCGCTCCGAGCCGAGCACAGGGAATGCTGGCCGGGCTCCAGCCCTCTGCACAAGCCTCGGGAGGGGGACAGGAGCAGTCCTGCTGCAAACCGAGCASTGCTGAGCCCCCCATCCCAGCACTGTCAGCTGTGAAAAGGATGGGAGCAGGGGAATATCCCACTGGGCATCAGCCAGGCTGGGTGTTGGGGGTGCTGAGCATCCCTGCAGCGTGCTGCGTGTGGAAATGCTGTATTTATTAGACATAAATTTATTAGATATACACGGCACAGCTGCTGGCAGTGTGTGTTTTTTGCAGTCTGGCCRCGGTGATGCTGTCCCACAGCTCGCAGTGATAATGCTGGGCTGTGCTGGGTGGGCTCACCCACTTGCTGCTCYGCTCTTTGACTCCGGGGGGATTTCAGGGGTCTCTCCCTGGTGCCTCCCGAGGACCTGAGTGCACAGCACATTCCTGCTGTCATTAATCACTCCTTTGCCAGGCTCTTGCACAACCCTGCGCTCTCCCAGGGGAATCTGCACCCTTTCCTTGCTGGCTGCTGAGGGAATGTGGGGGCTGCAGGGGATTTCTCAGGCCCCTTTCCTCCCACAGGACAGGTGGAGAGCCACAGGGCTAAAGCCACATGGCCGTGTTGGCTAAGTTACATGAGAGTGGGGATGGTTCGAGGCTGCCAGGGCCTCTGGGCACAGTTTGGGGTTGCCAGCCTGCATTTTGCACTGGCCAGGTTGAAGTCAGAGTGTGCAGGTATTTAGATACAAAGCAACAGGATGGTTTGGCGTGGGGGCTTGCTGCTCTGCAGCCCCTTCCCCAGAGGCCTGGTGCCTCCTCCGCCTCTTCCTCCTCCTCTCCTCGTCCATCTTTGGCTCTTGCAGCCAAAGTCCTGACAGTTGGACTGGCCTCTGTCACAGCACGGTGTCCCGATGACCAGCACACCCCTCCTTTCCTGGGAGGGTCAGCACCTCAGTGCAGRGTGGGAGCTCCCCCTGCCCAAACCACGGCATGAGGAGGGATGAGCTCACAGTTCAGTGTCCCTGGCTGGGATGTGCCTGGAAGCTGCACTTTCAGGCTCACAGGTGTGAATGCAAGGACCCTCCCCAGTTTTAGGGAAGTGCCTGGGGGATCCCCTCTCCCTTCTGTGTTCTCTGCTCCTGACTAATCTCTGGCCATATTGACCATTTCATACCCTGATTTTCTCAGCACCCTGATAAATAATTTTCTAACCCAGGCTCAGAAAATGTGCTTGGGGGACACTTGTGTCCCCRAAGTGCTGCTAAATCCACCACCCTGGCTGGGGTGTTCTTCTGCCTGGGGAAGTGCTGCTTCCAGGGGAAACTCTGAGCAGCTCTGCTCTTGCTCACAGTCCCGTGGCRAGTCACAAGCCACACGGTCACAGCCCCACCATGCTCCCATTTTTCTCCCTGCACTGCCACTGGCGTCCCAGTGAGTGCCAGAGCCCCGGGCAGAGGTGAGCAAGGGACTGGCTGGGGACAGGGAGGTGGGGGCTCCTTGTCATCACTCCTGCGGTCCTGCTCTCCCCTGCAGTTCTGCTTCTTCTGCAGCAAGCTTTAAAACTGCATTTATTCATGGGGCAGACTCCTTCTGTCTGTCTTGGCTGCAGGATCTGCCTCTGGATTGCCAGCAGTGACCATTTGCAAGTCCAAAGCTTTTATTTTAAAGCCTGGCACAGATATGGGTGGGCTGAGTCCTGTGGCTGACAGAGGCACGGTCCCTCTTCATCATCACCTGCATCCACAGGAGGARGGACAGCTCTTCTGCCCACTGGAGTGGCTGCTGGAGTCATACCCAGCCTAAAACAACCCAGTTTATTACATTTCCCAAACCCTGGCAGGATCTGAGCCTGCCGGCACGGGTCACACAAGGACACTGCTGGTCCTCTGTGCAATGTGGGAGCTGGAAAACAGTAGATGGAAATTGTGTCTTTTGGGAAATAAACCCTGATGGTCAGGCAAAGCCCTCGCTGTGGGAGGGGAGCCGAGGGGGACAGGGAGCAGAGCTTGTGCCTGGCACTGCTGAGCTTTCCCACAGCAGGAKYTGAGGGCTCTGCCCCACTGACCCTGGGGCTGTGCAGGCTCTGGGGGCTTGGCCCGAGCTTCTCTCCAAATCTGGGCCAGAAATCCCCTGTGCTGGCTGAGGCTGAGCCCTCCCAAATCCTCACGGGTGGCTGTGGCCAGGTCTGCACCCCGTGGGCAGCGCTGCCTCCTCTGCCCCTTCCCTGCTTGTGTTCTCTGATCAGAGCTGCTCTCCTCCCTGGTTGTCTCCACCTCCCTCTTCCCTGCTGCCATGCGTGATCTAGCCTAAATATTTCCTTCCATAGCTTCAGGACACTGCTGGGTATCCTGCCATCTTTGGAGACTGCAAATAATTCCCTGCCTTCATTTATGTCATTACCTTGAAGGTATTTATAGAGTGTGGTCTTGAGTGGAAAGGAAGGCTATATATAAACTATTTGACTATATATAAAGGAGAGATCCCTTGGTCCTTAGCTGCAAACCGCCTGAAACTGCTCCTGATTTAAACTTTTATCCCGTTTGCTGCATGTTTTGGACTTCAAAGACCCATCTTCAGTACTTAAATCTCCATCCTGGTAGAAACTCTCACGTGGGAGGAAATGTGTGGATGTGGCTATGTCCCACAGCAGATGCCTGGCCCCAGAGCTGCCACAGCCTCGGCACAGGTCCAGGCTYCACGCTCAGCATCCTTGCTCTTTATTCCCGTGGCTCAGCACGCTTTCCTCAGCTCCCAAAGCGTGTCCTGGCCSTTTCTGTGGCTGCTGCAGCCACAGGAGGTGTCTCAGTGTTAATGAGGGGCGATGGTGTCCCAGGGCAAGGGCAGGATGGCCAGACTGCCCAGCAGCTGCTGCTTGAACTGAYTCCAGAGGTTGTTTCGTTTCCTGATGGGCGGGCATCTGTCACTCGAGCCCTGGGAAACTACTTCTTGTTATTAACAATAATAATTACAATAATAATGAAAATAACAGAAGCCCCCTCTATRTGTGTGTGTCCTCCAGCCCGGGACCATGGGGAGCAGCAAGAGCAAGCCCAAGGATCCCAGCCAGCGCCGGCGCAGCCTGGAGCCCACGGAGAACACGCACCATGGGGGTTTCTCTGCCTCGCAGACACCCAGCAAGGCGGCTGCTCCCGATGCCCACCGCACCCCCAGCCGCTCCTTCGGGACCATGGCTGCTGARTCCAAGCTCTTTGGAGGCTTCAACACCTCTGACACCGTCACCTCRCCCCAGCGTGCGGGGGCACTGGCTGGTCTGTATGGGCTGCGCTCGGCAGGGTGGGGAGGGTCTGTGGGTTTGGGTCCAGCTTCTTGGGCTCTCGGGCTTTTGGGGGACTCTGGGCTTGGGGAGAAGCARATGTGTGTGTGTTATGGGATACTGGGAGGATGGAGGGAGGGTCCCAGCGCTGTTTTGTGGCCACACCCGTGGCTGGGCCCCTCCTGAATGCTCTTTGTCACAGGAGGCGTCACCACCTTCGTGGCYCTCTACGACTACGAGTCCCGGACCGAAACCGACTTGTCCTTCAAGAAAGGAGAGCGCCTGCAAATTGTCAACAACACGTGAGTGTCCCTGTCCCTGCAGCCGAGCCCGTGTGGTGAGCTGTCACCTCTGTCCCTCCTGAGGCACCCCCAGCCCGGCAGGACCAGCTCTCCCAGGGGTGGGTGCTCAGAGGGATGTGCCAAAATGCACACGGACACTGTGACTTGTCCAAGGACACTGACACTGGAAGCACTCATTTGCCTGCTTCCTCATCCTCCTGGCCCTGCTCCTGGTCACTGTGGCCTCGCAGCCTTGTCACCAAGCCACATCCTCTGCTTGCTGGCCATTCTGTGCCCTACAACGCAGAGCCACATCCCCACCAGTCCCATCCCCATCCCTGCTCAGCTCCCTCTGATTTGCCTGGACACATCCCTGAGCTTTGTGGGTGCTTTCCCCTGTGCTTGTACACTGCCTCTGATCTCAGCTTCTCTCTTGACTCTTCTTTCTCTCCCTCCATGCTGTCGTTTAGGAGAAAAGTGGATGTCAGGTGTGTATTGCACATTCTTMCTGTTACTATAAATGACCTAAGTGATCAAAGCCTGTCTGCTGTCCACACTGGGGCAGGTTGGATGGAGTGRGGCTGGGAGGAGATGGTTTCCAGGTGGTTTTGTGGTTGGTTGCATTTGTTCTCCCTGAGTGACCGGAACAGAGCAGGGAGTCCCTTCCCATGGTGGGGAACAGAGCTGTGTCTGCACCTGGAGATCTGAACCCATCCCCTTTCCTTGCCCATGCCTGCCTCYCCTCTGCACTCTCTTTCCAGCTGGCTCTCCACTCCCCCCTGGCCTTTTCACTTTCCTTCTGAATTTTTTAATTTTACTTTCATATTTCATGAGTGGCTCTGGTGATTCAGGTATTTCCTCCTGGGTCTGGCCCCCTGGTTTGCTCCCCATCCTGGTCACCACAGCACATCCATCACGTGCAGCGCAGCATGGGCAGCTGGAAGATGCTCCCAGAAATGATCCTGTATTGARCCCAAGTGTGATCTGTCCTGACATGAGGCACACACAGTCCAGAGCCTGGCTGGCAGAGCCAATGTCCCCGATGTCCCCAGCCATGGAGCTGCCACAGGGTTCTGAGGGTCTGCAGCCTTCCAGCATGGGCACCCAAAACAGCTTTGCAAAGTCAAAGGGTGGAAGGATGAGGGAACATCCCACGAGTGAGATTTCCCCTGCAGTGTTGCACAAACATGTTTTCAATCTGATCCTTGTTCTCATTGTTCCAATGCTGTTTATTAATGGTTTGTTTCATTCACAAAGGCCAGGATGTGCAGGGCTTCAATGCTGCAGGAAGAGTCTGAATTTGGGGATTTTGGTGCTTCTTATTTCCAGTCTCAGCAGTGTGTGAGCTCCATGCTTGGGTTCTGGTTTGGGCAAAATTAGCTCTGTGGGGGTCCATATTGGGCCCACATATGAGGGTTTTTTCTTTACACCTTGTATCCATTCTGGGGTTTCCACATTTTTTTTTTTCTTCTGCTGCTCTTTGTCAAAGGCTTGGACAGAGGGAAGGGTCAGTCTGTGATGGGCTCTGCAGCATCCTGGGGATCCAAAGAGGTTTTTTTTTGTGACACAGTCCTTTTGTGGAGGGTGCAGGATGTGGCTGCCAACCTTCCCAACCTTCCCAGTGTCTGTGTGGGTGGGATGTGCACAGGGACAGAGRTGGTACAGGAAGCTGGGTGGTTTGTGCAGTGCTCAGGGGGTGAATCACTCTCCTCATTGRCTTCCCAGAGATGCTCACACAGTCTGGGAACAGCTCAGGCTGCTGCACTTTGGGGACAGCAGCAGGCAAATGTGCAATGTCCCCTTCCTTTGGGCTCCCTCCAGGACAGTCAGTGCCCTGGAGCTGTGGGGAGGGGACTCAGATTCAGTCCAGGAAGGGCTGGCAGGTGCTGGGCACAGCGGGAGCCCATGGCCAGGGTGGATTTGCAGGGTGGCAGCAGSTTCTGGCTGCTCTGACAGGGCTGGGGTTGCTCAGGGTGAGAGGAGAAGCCTCCACATCACTCACCTCCCTGCTCTGGGTCATCCTACCAATCCTCCCAGTGCAGAAAGGCTCTTGTGGTACCATTTGCAGTGGGAAGAAATCTCCTCCCAGCCTTCAGGCAGCCAGCTGGGATGTGGTGGGATATTTTGGGTAAGATTGTGCAGGGAATTGTTGAAATGCTTTGTTTTGATGATGATGATTATTATTATTTTTTTCCCCACTGAGACATTTTTGGAATAGTTTGTTTTGCTGAATTCCCAGCTTGTAGCCTTGCAGCCCAAGCTGGAATAAAGCCACAAGTCAAAAGCTGGGCATTTTTCAAGCAGATGTTTACTCTGGTGCTGTGGGAAAGGAGCCCAACCAGCCTCCTGTCTGCTCCAGAGCCACCTCAGTGAAGGTGACTGGGCCAACAGCCCAGGCTGAGGAGCACAAGCTGCCTGCCGTGAGATGTGCTGGGGCTGGAAGAAGCTAAAACGTCATCCAGTGAGGCTGGTYCAGGGACAGAGCCCAGCTCTGTGGGTGGGAGGAGATGCCTGGAAGATCCCCACTATCCCCAGCCCCAMTGACACCATTGCAGGGAGCTGGGRGCWGTGTCTGGGTTATCCCAGTGCTTTGAAGCATCACTGGTTTAGCTGGGAAAAGCCCTGGTCACAAGCAATGGGTGAGTCCAGAGCAGGGATGGAGGTTTCCACGTCTGCAGGGTCAGGGACGGGTCTGGCTGTGGTCTGSTGAGCCTTGTAGTGGTGGCTGAGGTTGTTGGTGTTTTTCTGTGACATGTTTGAGGAGCTCGTCCTGCCAAGTTCTCGTATCCTTACGGAGCTGTTCCCACGAAGCTGCAGCTTTCCCGTAGCCTCGTCTCCCTTGTGGTCAGGATGAATTCAGTGGCTGTCTTTGATGGGCAAGGAGATGCAGGTGGTGGGAGGAAAAGCCCTGCTGCCTGCAGGAAGGGGAAGCCACCTCCTGCGGTCCTCTTGTTCTTTATTTGTTGTCCTTTCCAGCCCTGTCCGGAGCAGCAGCCGGTGGGAAGGAGGGCAGAGAACCCTCCAGCTCCTGGGGCCCCTGTGCCCGGGGCAGGAGGGATGGATGGTGGCTCAGGCCCAGATTTTGGGGACAAGGAGGCACATCCTGGAGGCTCATGATCGGGGTTGAGCCTTGCAGGGTGCCCATCCTGGGGCTGTAAATGGGACACCCAGGCTGGACACCACAGCTGGCCAGGGCTCAGCCCCTGCCCAAACCTCAGCCCTGTCCTGCTGCTTTTCTGCAGCCTGTGTTTAACTAACTCCCTTGGGTTTTCCTGGTGCCTTTTTTAATCACCGCCATCATTCTGTCGCTTCTCCCCCTTTCCTGTCCCTCCCTTTGCCTGCTGCTCCCTGCTGCCAGGACCCCCAGTGCCTCACAACCTCCAGCCAGATCCCCTTCCCATTCAGGTGACTACAAAGATACTTTGGCTTGCTGGCTGCCCTGCCTGATTTAATTTTAAAGCATTCTGTACGTGGAGCTCACCCAAACAGAGGCACGGGCAGGCAGCAGGAGCACTCTTGGCTGGGTCTGGCTGTGGGGCTGGGGGCTGTGGGGCTGCATCCCTTTCCTGGTGGGGCTGCACCCTTTCCTGGTGGGGCTGCACCCCTTCCTGGTGGGGCTGCACCCCTTTCCTGGTGGGGCTGCACCCTTTCCTGGTGGGGCTGCACCCTTTCCTGGTGGGGCTGCACCCCTTTCCTGGTGGGGCTCTGTGCTGCTCATCCTCCCCCGGTGCCTGTGGGCGGGCGAGGGGCTGGCCGGGGGGCTCCTGGCTTCACACTGAGTGTGTTTTGGTTCTCTTGCAGGGAAGGTGACTGGTGGCTGGCTCATTCCCTCACTACAGGACAGACGGGCTACATCCCCAGTAACTATGTCGCGCCCTCAGACTCCATCCAGGCTGAAGAGTAATTGCCATCTTTTAGTCAGTTTAAAGACAAGCGATAGCAAACATACCCCAAGCGCTCCCCCTCACCCCTGCTCCTCTCGTGGGAGAAGCCTCCAAGCCCTCTGGGTTTTTCCTTTTTGTTATTTTTCCCCTTTGAATGTGCAAACCAGCCTTTCTCTAAGGCCATAAGGGCAGTGCTGCAGCATGCTTGCGTGGTGGAGGGGTGAGCGGTGGCAGAGCAGGGCTGTGGATGCTTTGGGTCTGTTCTGTTTYRTTTTYCTGGAGAAGAGAAGGCTCCAGGGAGATCTGATTGCAGCCTTCCAGAACTTCAAGGAGGTTCTGAAAAAGAAACAGACTTTTTACACAGAGAGGCTTGTGAAAGGACAAGGGGGAATGTTTTCAAAGTAAAAGAGGAGAGATTTAGATTACATGTTAGGAAAAAATTCTTTACTCAAAAGAAGCAACACCCTGGCACACGTTGCCCAGAGAAGCTGTGGCTGCCCCATCCCTGGAAGTGTCCAAAGCCCGTTTGGATGGGGCTTTGAGTAACTTGGTCAAGTTGAAGGTGTGGCAGGAAGGTTCCAACCCCCATGGCAGGGACAGGGCACGCCCCGAGGTGCTGGAACCTGGAGCCACAGCCCCTGGCCCCCCAAARCTGCAGTGAGTGGGCCAGGGCTGCCCCTGCTTGGGCAGGCAGTGCAGGGGACAGTGCCAGGTGCTGAGCCCTGCCTTGCTCCTGCAGGTGGTATTTTGGGAAGATCACTCGTCGGGAGTCCGAGCGGCTGCTGCTGAACCCTGAAAACCCCCGAGGGACCTTCCTGGTCCGGGAGAGCGAGACCACGAAAGGTGAGCAGGGCTGGGAGGGGTTGGCCTGGAGGAGACCCTTTCTCTGGGGGGTGTGGGGTGCCCTGAGTCCCCTCAGTCTCTCCTGCTAGGGCTGGTCACATCTCCAGTGCCATATCTGTGCCAAATGCAGTCACCCCACCGAGCCTGTGGGCTGCAGGGATGTGACCACTTTTCTCCCACCACTGCTTGCCCAGTGAGTGCCCTTTACAGAGGTGGTTCAGCCCSTGGCAGGGTGGAAGCCAGGGTTCTCACCAACTCTGGCAGGACCACCAGGCAGGATGGTCTCTTTTCCTGTTTTTTTTTTTAATTGGTTTGGTTGGTTGGGTGTTTGTACACCCCCAGCTAGATGTATTTTTGGTTTTCCTCTTGGTCCCTCTAYGGTGGGAAAATGTTCAACTTCTGCTTCTTGGGCAGGCAGGCTGARGGAGTGATGAACTTCAGTCCTTTTTTCAAGTCTGATGATTCTTTATACTTGTCTTCTGTCTCCTGAAAGCAAGAGCTGGTGATCTTTGAGGTTTGACTGCCTAAGGATGATGTTTCTTACCTGGTTCAGTTTGGTTCCAAATGCACCTTTGGGAAAAGTCCCTTGATGTTCTTTTCTGGTTTTAYGCCCTGAACTCACCACTATTTATTTGATTCTGGTGCAAGCAGCTCCTTCAAGCAGCAGCATCAATCTTCCCCTCTGCTGTCTGCGGCCCCAGCAACACCACGTTGTTCTCCCGTGGGCAGAGCAGCCCCAAGCTCCTGCAGTGATGCCCGTGGTGGGATTTGTAGAGGAGGGAATGGGGCTCTCCAGCCCCTCGGCTCCTCTCTGAGAGCCTGGGGGGTTGTTGGTCAGCAGCTCCCCAGGCTGGCTGTGCCTGCTCCTGTCCCCTTGTCAGCACATCCCGTAGGATGGCTGGTGGCACAGCTGCTGTGCAGGCAGGGGCCAGCTGGGCATGGCTGTGACCAGGGATTTGTGCCYGGAGCTGCTCCCCATCCTCTGCTTTTGGGTGAAAGCAGCACCTCCGTGCCCAGTCCTGCCTGCCCCGTGCCCACCCGCAGCAGAACCCGTGGGGAGCACCCATCCTGGCACATGTCCCCAGCCCTGTGTCCTGCCCACAGGTGCCTACTGCCTCTCTGTGTCCGACTTTGACAACGCCAAGGGGCTCAACGTGAAGCACTACAAGATCCGCAAGCTGGACAGTGGCGGCTTCTACATCACCTCCCGCACCCAGTTCAACAGCCTGCAGCAGCTGGTGGCCTACTACTCCAGTGGGTAGCCACRCAGGGTCCCCTGGGGGTCAGGGTGGCACCCTGGGCGTTGTGCTCGTCCTCACTGCAGGGCGGGTGCTGCTGGCAGGTCACTGCTGAGCTGGGGTACACCTGTKGTATGTGGGGCCCTGGTGGAAAGCTCAGCCCCACGGGGTGAAGGTTTGGGTTTGGGTCCCCAAGGTGTTGGTGGGGATGATGGGGGGTGAAGACACCACGTGCCTCAATGCCCATGTGTCACCCTGCTGTTGTCCCTTCCTGTGCCAGAACACGCTGATGGCTTGTGCCACCGTCTGACCAACGTCTGCCCCACGTCCAAGCCCCAGACCCAAGGCCTTGCCAAGGATGCCTGGGAGATCCCCCGGGAGTCACTGCGGCTGGAGGTCAAACTGGGCCAGGGCTGCTTCGGAGAGGTGTGGATGGGTAAGGATCATTGCCACCCTGCTGTCCCCTCTGTGTCCCCAACGATCCTGTCCCCAGCATCTGCAGATGCCTGGAGCCTGTGGTGGGGTGGGGGAGCAGGGGAGGGACACRGCCCCCTGCCCACTATGTCTGTCCTGAGCAGCCTGTCCTGTGCCACAGGGACCTGGAATGGCACCACCAGGGTGGCCATCAAGACTCTGAAGCCTGGCACCATGTCCCCAGAGGCCTTCCTGCAGGAAGCCCAGGTCATGAAGAAGCTCCGGCACGAGAAGCTGGTCCAGCTCTACGCCGTGGTGTCAGAGGAGCCCATTTACATCGTCACTGAGTACATGAGCAAGGGTGAGCAGGGGGGGACAGCGAGGAGGCAGCTGAGGGGCTCTGCTCCTCTGGATTGCTCTGACCTCGCTCTTCCTCACAGGGAGCCTCCTGGACTTCCTGAAGGGGGAGATGGGCAAGTACCTGCGCCTGCCCCAGCTCGTGGATATGGCTGCTCAGGTGGGTTTGCACATCCCTGGGCCTCCCACATTCCTTGGGAGGGCACTGGCTGCCTGAGCTCCTCACTGGGCTGTGGTGGCTGTCACTGGTGAGGCAGTGGGGTGCTCTGCAGCCTCTCCTGGGCAGGTGCCACTGTTTGGTCTCAGCTCAGAGCTGGGTTGCACTCTGGGACCATCACTTTGCCCATTCCCGTTGCTGCCAGCAAACCCAAGTCTGCATGGCACTTCTTGAGCCACTGGTTTTTCCCACACCCCGGCTGGGCCCCACTGCAGAGCTGCTCCCCTCAGTGGTGCTGGGCTCTCCCTGGGGACCCTCGTGTCACCCTGTGAGCMGCAGTGCCCACGTGCTGCTCCCCACAGATCGCATCCGGCATGGCCTACGTGGAGAGGATGAACTACGTGCACCGGGACCTGCGGGCAGCCAACATCCTGGTGGGGGAGAACCTGGTGTGCAAAGTGGCTGACTTTGGCTTGGCACGACTCATYGAGGACAACGAGTACACGGCTCGGCAAGGTGTGTGCCCGGGGCTGCCACCACCACACACGGGCAGGTGGCACCGCAGCAATGGCCACTGGTCCCCACGGTTTGGGGGCATGTGGCTCTGGTGGCACAGAGTCCTGGAGRCAGCCCCTGACCCTGCCTCTCCACCCAGGTGCAAAGTTCCCCATCAAGTGGACGGCCCCCGAGGCGGCTCTGTACGGCAGGTTTACCATCAAGTCRGACGTCTGGTCCTTTGGCATCCTCTTGACGGAGCTGACCACCAAGGGCAGAGTGCCATACCCAGGTGAGGGCTGCCAGTTGCTGCCAGAGGCCCTGTCCCCATTGCACTGCCCAATACCAGCTGTCCATGCCCAGCACTTGCCCCTGAGCTGCCCCTTCCCAGGTTGGATCCTGCCCCTCTGGGGTGAGCAGATACTGGCCGGGATGCAGCATCCCAGCCCTCCTGTCCTGCTCTAGTCCCCGAGAAAGGTGACAGGGACAAGCGCTGCTGGCTGGGGCCTCTCTGTCCCTGGTCACTGGGATTCCTCCTAAGGTGTGTCCCAGCACAGCACCCCTGGCCTGGCTCTGATCAGCGCTGTCTCCTCTGGCTGCACGCAGGGATGGTGAACCGGGAGGTGCTGGACCAGGTGGAGCGGGGGTACCGCATGCCCTGCCCGCCCGAGTGCCCCGAGTCCCTGCACGACCTCATGTGCCAGTGCTGGCGGAAGGACCCGGAGGAGAGACCCACCTTCGAGTACCTGCAGGCGTTCCTGGAGGACTACTTCACCTCGACAGAGCCCCAGTACCAGCCTGGAGAGAACCTATAGACACGGGGCTCCTCCTGGCACCAGGGACACTGCTGTGCTCACCGCGGGGCRCCGAGGGCTGGCCTCCCCAGCGAGGGGCTGTGTTTGTGGAGCAGCCCTGCAGCGGGACAGGGCATTATCTCCGGATGCAGCCAGGGGAGGTGCTGGCTCCCCCCATTGCTCATTAAGACTTGTGGCCCGTGTTTAACGAAGCGGCGCCACGCTGCTGGCAAGAGGAGCCTGTGGGCACCGACRGAGCCAGCTCAGGAGGGCAAGCAGAGCATCTCCTGCCAACAGACTTGGGTTTTGGGAGACTTTACCCCCTCCAGCACCCCCCCAGGCGTGAGCTGGGAGGAATTGGGGGACAGCAAAACCCCACCTCAGACACACAGTCCCAGTCTCCTGCACCCCCTTTCTAAATCAGCACAAATGTCCCTGCCCCTTCACCCCCCCCACAATCTCCCCCTTGGCTCCGGTTCTCCTGAGGATGCTGGCAGAGATGTTTTGCCACAAGGATGACACAATCCCTGGCTGGCTTGAAGGGGGTGATGTGCCAGGGTGGTGGTGGTGGTGGCATGGGAGGACAGAGCTCTGGTGGTCCCTGTGGCCTCACCATGACCTTAACGGCTGGTGGGTCCGGGGACCCTGAAAGGTGGCTGCTTCTGGCTCTGGTGACCGACACTGCCCCACAGGAGCACCTGGGCACACAGATCAAATCTGCCAGCTATGTCTGTTCCCCCAGGGGACACACCTCACCTCTCCCAGGAGCAGGACTGGGGATGCCAGCAGAGCCCTCACCCTGCTGTGCTTTCTCCCACCACGTGCTCCAGGTCTTCCAGCCAGACTCTTGGGAAGTAGCCCCAGCCACCCTCCCCAGCTCTGCCACCAGYTTTCCACCAGCAGAGTCCCCCTGGGCCAGCCCTGCCACCAAATCCAGTGCCACTGTGGGGCTTGGGTGCATGGCCCATGTAGCTGTTCTGGGTGTGGGAATGCTTTGGAGGAAGTACTTGACTTTGACAGATTCTTTTGTCCACCTGGTAYGTTTTTAGCTGCCTTCCCTCTACCCACTGTGTCTCAGCTTCCAGGCAGCATCCCCAGCCGTGTGCCACCATCTGGAAGGATGGAAGGAGTCCTGGGAAGTGCTGTGCCACATTTGCATCCTCATCTTCCCCCTGGTCGCTCCCAAAGGCCTCAGCACCGGGTTTGTCCCACACACATCCCGTGGGGCTGATCCCTAGTGTTGGCAAGGCAATGCTCATTCCCTGCCCTCTCCCACCCAGCACCTGCTTGTACATAATCCTTGAGTGATCCCTGCACCGTCCCAGACCTTGACTTCATTGCATGTGTTGTTTCCCCCTCCTGTGGCTGTACCCAGCTGGAAACCTTTCACCATGGTGGCTCACAAAGTTTCACTCCTTCACCTCCTGGGTCCCACAGATTCTTGCTCAAAGTGATCTGGGGGTCTTCAGATGCTCTCCTGGAGCATGGTGGGTTGGGGACTCAGGGGTTGCTGAGGGGCAGGGGTGTTGGAGGGAGGGACCTGGAGAGGAGAGGCAGTGGCTGTACCCTCCCCTTGCTCCTCAGTGTTTCTGTGCCTCCCCATCATCTTTGGGGTGGTATTTCCCTCTGGCACAGGCTCCCTGCAGGCAGCAGATCCAACATCCAACCTGCCTCTCATAGCCCCTGCCATGGCTCTGGTGTCCTCGAAAGCTGGGTGGGAGCCAAGTGTGGGCAGGTGGTGGCCAAAACCCCCACCCCAGATCTCCAACAGAGCAGGGCCCAGGCACAACACTGCCTCTCACTCACTCGCACAGCCCCCTGGCCACTTAYTTATGAACCAAGTACATGGTTGGTTGGTGTGTGGCTCCTTTTTTAATGAGTAAAACTTGAGTTTGAACGGGCACTTTGGTGGTATGGAAAGATCCTGCTGGCTTGAAGAGCAGCAGCTGATTTAATGGATTTTTTTTAAATCGTTTTGGGAGCTGGAGTCTTTTTTCTCCCCCTCCCTTCCTAGCAGGTCAGCATTTCTGTATTTGGGCAGGGACTCCCCCAAACCTCGATGTTCTAGGTCTTCCCATGTTTGCAGCCTTTTTGCAGATTCCAGCTGCCACAGACACCTGTCCCTTGGTAGCTCTTCCGAGGGGTGGCTTGTGCCATAGCTCTGCCTGAATKACATAAAATCCCTACCCCTGGGAGAAACCTTTTACAGCTGTAACGTGCAGAAGCCAGGTTTGGTCTGGAAGCTGGGGAGAGAGAAGGCAAGCACACATGTTAAGGTTTGGCCTTTGGTTGTTGGTGGCACGTGCAGGGTCTTGGATGCAGCAGGACGGGAATGGGCTTCACTCAGTGGGTGCAGCCTCTCTCTTTCTGGAAGGCRGCAGGTGCAAGGAGCACCCCAGGATGGCTTAATTCCCTGAGCCTTTCAGCAGGATCTGGCAAAGGAGACATGCTGGAGACCCTTCAGGGCAGAAGGCAGTAAGGCAATCCCAGAGAAGCCCTCCTGCACAGGGCTGTGTGTCCACATGTCCGTGTGTCCATCTGTGTTTCTGTGCAGTGCTCGTGGAGGGACCCAGCGTCACCGGAATCACTGGAGGCGCTGGGAATTCAGAGCCTCCCCTCCATCATCATTCTGTCTGCCAATTTTGTTTTTAAGCCAATGAACTCCAGAGGGGAGCCCCCACCTAAGGATGCCCTTTGGCTTCCTGGGGTCCATAAAACCCTACAAGTCATTCTCCTCTGCTGTTATAATTTTTTTACACAGTCTTTTGTAAGATCTCCAACTGACTATGCAGAGAACATGTGGATCTGTGTCTCTCTCTCCAGCTCCCCTCACCTGCCTTTTTTGGTGTCTAAGTAAGATATTTAGCTTTTTTTTTYTTTTTTTTTTTTTTTTGAATAATAAAACTTTGGAAGAAAACCTGAAAAGGTCCAGCTTTGTGGGTGGTGGGGGGGTTGAAGATGCTTTGAAACTCTAACGTCGATGTAAATACTTTGCTATTTGATAATTAAATACAAACAGACCTCACAAAACAAAAGTGTAGCTTGTGTATGAGAGGACTCTTTAGCTCCTTAGCATCCCTGTTTGAGGAGCTGATGGTACCTGAAGCATGTGAAGCGCTTGGTGCTTTAGACACTTTTTCTGGAAGATGCTTCTGGGGTCTGATGCTGCTTCCATGCCACTGGAGCCATTCCCCACACAGGCTCRTGGTTCAGGACAGGATCAGGGCCAAGTCTGGCATCTCCAGCAGTCCTGGAAGAACATGAAGCGGCAGAGTGATTGCAGTTGGGCACGGAGGGGTGTTCCACGTGCCCCCAGCCTGGGACATGCCACAGTGCGTGGCCCAAAGCAAGCACAGGGCAGGGCAGGGATGGWGGCTGTGCCACCAGAATCCAGCGCACAGGACACTGTCCCTGGGTGAAGCCACCCTGGCTGGGCTGGGGGGACAGGAAAGGGGCAGCCTCCCTTCAGCAGAATCTGCTTCATCAGCAACTCAAAGACAGACCTGCTCTGTTAAGGTAATTAGTGGGTGCTGATTGGGATCCCTCACTCTGTGATTGAGTAATCGATACACAGCACAACGCTGGGGGTAGGAGGCTTTCTAAACACAGGGTGGATRTTGCTGCTACCCCATCACTGCTGCCATCACCATGGTCTGGGATGGCTTTAATGTCTCAAGYGCCCAGTCTGGCTGTTCCCTCCTCCTCAGATTGGTGACTCAGTGATTCACCTTCAGTGTTGAATGCTTKATGTTTTGTTTGTCTTTAAAACAATTAAGCGATTGAGGGATTATCTCTTGTGTGCAGGTCCCTTGGTCCACGTGCAAYGTGTGGGCTGGGGGTGGGCTGGTGAGGTCACCCCAGGAGGAAAGCTGAGGCTGTGCAAATCTGCACCTTTGGTGTTGCTGTTTGACAGTGGGATGGCCATGGGGAGGCAAATGGAGGTGCTGTGAGAGGCTGAGGGGCTGCTGTCCAGCCCAAACTCAGGACAGCATGGGGGACTGAGCTGGTTTGCGTATAGGGCATGAGGGGAGTGGATTCAGAACTTCAAAGTCCTGCCTATGGCACTGTTTGCTTCCTCCTCTCCCCCTCAGCCTCAGTGGCAGTTGAGGCATCTGAAGAGGGTATTAGGGGCTGTGGCTGGCCCCAGAGCAGCTCTAGTGAGGAGGCAGGGGTCCAGTACCAGGCAGTTTGTGCTGGCAATGGGCTGGAAAATGGTGAGGATGAGTTGTTTGATTTGAGCATCCCATTCACTTTCCCAAAGCTCAGTGGTAGCACTCCCCAAGAACACAGTCCTGGCTCCCACAAGATAAATGCTCTGGAGTACACAGGGGCAGACCTGAGCTGAAAATACTGAGTTGTGCTGAGAGTCTGGGGTTTCTCCCACAGCCCAAAAGCAGCAGAAGGGCTCCTGGGGCAGGAGCAGGGTGGTGTTTGTTAAAGGGCTGGCTAACAGCAGGACTGTGCCCCTGTGTCAGACTCTTTTGCTGGCAGTGCCACCGCAGCTCCCACAGTGCCTGTTACTCACTGGTAACAAGGGGTGGACAGGAGGCTGCCAGCATGCGTTGACTCAGAGGACACAGCCTGTTGTCACTTGGATCTCAGCCCCTCCAGCAGCAGGTCGGGGTGGCACCTGAGCCATCTGTCCTCCCTTGCCCTGCTACCAGAGGATTTGCCTTTGCTGGAAGAGTAGCAAAACCCTCTTGCCAAGGGTTAATCTCCAGGCTCTGGAGGGGAAGGCTAAAGTCCTTACCTGACTGTAGCTTACCTCCCACGGCTGGGAAACCACCTGGTGCCAGAGAAAAGCTGCAGGGCAAGTGACCCTGAATGCTGTTTGTGTCTCCTCTGGCTCAGGGGATTTCACTGGGCCAGCTTGGGTGACAGCACGAGGGGACAAGGCTGGTGCTATTGGCAGTGGGGCTGTGCCTCTGGACTTGGCTGCCTCTCTGAGCCCACTGGTGGGTGCTTCCAACCCAAATGGYTCCTCCATGGGATCATGGATCCTCTGGCTGCTGCTGTTTGTTGTGGGCTTGTCTCAGGGYGAGCAGGAAGAGAATCAGGGCAGGAGATATTAATCACCCAGCAAGATCCCTGGATGAGAGGCAGATGCTGGGAGAGCAGGCTGGCTCCTACCTGCACCCCGAGCATTGCTGGGGAGCTCAACTGCCAAGTGTCAGATGATTAACTATCATGGATGGCAGGCAGATCTAAGGTTCAAAAAGCCGTACCATGGCAAGCCTTGTGGTATTCCAGCTGCTCATCCTGGGGATGCTCCCTCTCCCTAAGGGTTGAGGATGAGTATGAATGAAAAGCCCCTGGACCCTAAGGCTGCAGTGAGGAGTCCAAGGACTGCCTGAGCCAAGCTGCATCTCTGTTTCTAGGGATTGGAGCCTGGGCTGGTTTTTGTTTTGCCTTTTTTCCGTTATTGACTCTGCGGTGTCACTGATCTGTTATGTGACCTAGAAAAGAAAATGATCTCTCCTTCATATGGAAAGACAAAGGAACAGCTTAAGGCTCCAGCTCCCTGTATCTAGGGAGCATCAGGCAGATGGACACTCTGTAATTCAGCAAGGTGATGAGACTCACTCAGTGCCAAAGTGTCAAGTGACACTTACGGGCAGTGTCCAGCCACAGTGGGGCCTGGCACAACACAGTGGTTGTGTTCTAAATCCCACTGTTTGAGTCACTGRTGTAGCTGCCCACCACTGCAGTCCCCACACAGAGATACCATGCTGCCCCCAGGGACAGAGCCACCCCACTGTTCTTCTGGCAGAGAAGCTCCTCGAGACCAGGGTAAAGCATCTCGTGTGTGAGCATTTTTCCATGTAGCTGGCAAAGCCTGGCTGGGCRCTCTGGCTGTGCCTGTGCAGCTCAGCCCATCTGTGGTGCATAGGCAGGGAAGCTGTGATGCTGCTTTTCAGAASCCATCGGGTTCAACCTGTTCTGCATTCACAGGCTGGTTTTTCATTGTCTCTTTACAGAGAAGGACGAGCCACACATTAGCATGGCCTGTGAGACTTGGTTGGGTTCCTCATTCTGCCTGAGGCTTTCTGTCTGACCATGACAAAGTTGCTTTAATTTTCTATCTTTAAAACGAAGATGGTATCTCAGGGCCCTAAAGAGAGAAACAGAATGTGCTGGGGAGGGCTGTGTGCATATCAAAGAGTGCTCCTTCTCTTCATTAGGGGCAGGAGGTTTCTTGCCCCAGAGAGCTGTCCTGCAGCCTTTCTCTTTTGAAGTGCTTTATTTGAGCTGAGCCTCACAGAAGGCAAGAGCCTGCAGCTGCACCTTGTCTTGAACCCCATGTACAAAGCCAGGGCTTCCTCTCATCCAAGGGTTGTCTGCCTTGGTGGCTAGGATTTATTTAAATTGCTGTAAAGTGCAACTTGGCTAGTAGGCAACAAAGGTGTATTCTTGACAGAACTGAGTGCATTAGCTTAAATACATTGAAACTTAAAAGTTGCTCAGGGCACAGTTGTGCCATGGCTTGCAGTGAGTGCCCTCCCCTCTCCTTTCCATTTGTTATTTATGCCTGAGTTGATGTGACAGCTACTGGGATTTCCCTGGGTTTGACAGGTGACAGAGCTGTCACATCTATTTTTGACGTGGTAGATGGGTTTTTTTAATCATGTAAACACTAATATGCCCTGACCTCTTTCCAACTTGAACCTGGTCTTYGGAGCAAGGGATAAAGCAAGCCTGTTTCAGCTCCAACACCCACCCTTTAACCCTCTCAGCTGCTCTGGGCACTGTTGTCTCCTGTAGTCTTGTCTCTCCCCACTCAACACAGGAACGTGGCCAAGGCTGGGGAACGGCTCACACCACCACRTCCCCGTGCATGGCTGGTGGCAGCTGGGCTGCCCTGAGCAGAGGGACAGGCTGGGGTGATGTGGTGTCGTGGGATGGGCTTAAACCACATGAGCACCCAGCAGACACTTTTACTGTGTGTGTGCACTGGGGATTAGCAGCTTCCAGGACACASCTTGGGGGTTTAATTTCATAAGCAGCAAGAAAAAGGGGAACCTGTCCCGTAAGTGCGGAGACACACATGACACRGGTGCTTCTGGTTGTGAGATGAGGCTGTTTAGGAATTGCCAGTCTAGCTCCCAATCTGCCCACAGTCAGGTTAAACAGTCAAAAAGAGCCAGTACTGGGAGCTACAGGGCAAACAAGCTCTGCTTCTCACTGTAGACTGTTCAGTGTTGCTGTGCTGGGAACAGAACAATACAGACACGTGATTGCTGGGCTGAGGCATCCACAATGAACAGCCAATGCATCATGCTGGGCAGGAGGCCATAGACCAAAGTTTATAAAGCTTTATTAAACATTTTGAACAGCTGTGCAATGAACAAACAATACTCTGGAAGTTTCACAACCTCATAGCGTGAACTGCCTCAGGAGAGCAATGGCCACTTCTGCTGCTCTCCACCAGAAGACTCAAGGMAAGACAAACAGATGGCAAAGTGGAGGGAAACCTTCAAAGTTTAGAGATAAGCGTTTCATGTCAGCCTCTAAGGCTTCTCACAAACCAACCTCTGCCCCAGGCTGTATGCCTGACCAACCACCATCTTGGATTCTTGACATCCTTCTGCCAGGGAAGCTGGAGACACCAGGCATTCTTCCAGCCTCTGCCCTTCTCTAATCAGTAGCACCAGCACCTTTTGTCACCTCTGGCCCAAAACCATTATCTCTGAAAATGGCTGAAGCATTTACTGCTTCAAGCCATGCCTCCACCTGCGGATCCGCTCCTGCCCTGCCCACACCCAGCCTTTCAGGCCAGCACGAGTTTTGTAGGGTGAAGTTCACAGTGGCTTCCACAACCCTGTGTCTTGCAGCATGCCAGTTCTTTATCTCAACAGTCAATACCTTGGTAAACCTGGGACATGTAGGAGGAGGGGAAGAGACAGTCTCTACTGCCTGTGAGGCTTTATAAAAGCAGCAGCATAACTGAGGCTTTCAGACTGGGATCTTGGAGCATACAGAGTTCAGAAAGCACTTCAGCAGTGCACACATCTCTTTGGCAGGCTGAGCAGGAGAAGATGACTCAACTGCCTCTGGCTCCAGCAGCTTTKGGCCAAGTCCATTTGTGAGCTGTTGCACTTGCCCTTGATCAGCAAGGTGGGAAGGCTGGCTCCCCACAAAGAGAGACAGAGAATCTTGTAGCTATTCGAGCAGGATCAGTGGGCCAAGAGTCCTGAGTTAGACCACCATGGCCTAATGCAGACAAGTGACACACAACTCCAGCACTCCCAGCTGGGCAGGAGCCAGCGGCTCAGGCTTCTAGCAGTTCTCAGTTGAGAGGGCTGGTGTCTGTTCCCGGTGATACGGGAAAGGAAAAAAAAAAAGACTTCTGCTTCTAAAAAAGCAGGTGGTGCTGCCAGAGTTCACACAGTAAACGAGTCGAATTTCACAGGCAGAGTGGGAAGAATTTGCCACTCTAGTCCACACACAGTTACAGGAAACAGGCTGTCCTTACTCCAGKCCCATACCCAACACCCCCTCCTCCCCAGCCCCACCCCCATTTTAAAAGCAAAACAAGAGCCCTCTGCAGAGTGGAAGATTATGATTTTCTAGGTGCCCACTATGCTGGGATCGTGAGCTGATTCCGGTAACTGGGATCCTGTGCAGTGATACAAGAAACAGTTCCCCCAACAGCTGTAGCAGATGAGGAAYAGAGCTGCCAGGAAGACCAAGGCACAAATTGTGCAAGGTTTCCGTTCCAGGAGAAAACTGAGCAGGTAGAATCCCATGAACATTGAGTGACTGAACCACAATGCTGGGTTGAGGGGCTTGGGTATGAGCAGGACAGGTAGCAACCACTGAAGGCAGTACATCGTGGCTGGCTGGCTGGGGSCTCGTGGCAGTAGCAGTCAGATGTGCTCCAGAACAGGCTTCAGCAACTCCTCCAGCAGGCAGGCTGTTCTGTAGGGAGGGGAAAATGTCAGACTGTCAAAAAACTGCAGGGAAAAAATTATCTGACATTCTTCTAAAGCTTCATTTATTCCCAAGCATTCACATGCTGATGTTTGAATTCCCAGTACTAAATTCTGGTGTGTCTTGGAGCTGGTGGAAAGCTTCCTGCTTTCTGAACCGCTCAGCTGGGGACAGGATCAGCTAATGCTGGTGTAGAAGTGTATCCTGTGTCTTCAGTTCCTCAGGCCTTTATCGGGGCTAACAAGTGMGACCCTTTTAGCATAGTGCAGGAACAGAAAGGGAAAAAGKGGAAATGGAAAGGAAAACARGCTGCCACAGCCTTCCCTACACATATTTATCCAAGACAGTCCGAAAATTTAAGTGATGATATATAATTATTTGAGTAATAATTATTTGGTGCTACAGAGATGTGTTAAGGGAGCATTAGTGTCCCTTAACACATTAAGAAGTGTCTGGGAATAGTTCAGCACACAMACTCCTTCCACCCAGGCACAGACAATAAAGTCTTCCAGCAGGACAACACAATAGTTCAGCCACCCATGTAGCTACCGAGGAAAGCCCTGGCAGTGTCCAGGCTGCAAAACAAAGGGGAGGACAGTCCCTGCTTAAGGATTTATAATCCTTGTCAAATAGCTGAAGTCAAATAAGACAAAGTATGGGAATAGATCAAAGGGGGGACAGGCTCAAAATGGCAATTTCCATAAGTGCTGTAAACACAGGATTTCCTCACTTGGATTATTATAAAACCCTGTGGAAACTGAGCTTTACGGGCCTTCTTAAGAAGGGATGGCAGCACGCTACAAGTCCAGAAAACCTGCTTCTACCTTTAGCAACCACCTCAATGACAGTAAGTGTGTGCTTTTGTTTTTCCTTTGAAGCACTACAAACACTTACAAGAATTTCAAATGGCTATAAAAATAATAAATGCCTCACCCCCACTAAGGAGAGTCTGGTGGGGGTGGACAGCTCCTCGTAGCAATCCTTGTATCTGCAATTACTCAA
Organism: Malurus melanocephalus; assembly: GCF_030028575.1. NCBI lineage: Eukaryota > Metazoa > Chordata > Aves > Passeriformes > Maluridae > Malurus > Malurus melanocephalus. The sequence goes on along the minus strand of NW_026623588.1, from coordinate 140,804 downwards.
CAGAGCAGTGCTCCCCCAGAAGGATGAAGGGCTCAGCCGAGCCTGTTAGGATTACAGCTGGGGGGTGGGAAGGTTAGTAGGATGAAGGAGTGAGAATGTAAACAAACAGCACATTCCACTGGCTCCTGKTGGCAGGAGAAGGGATTTCCTGGCAAAGGGAGGGAGGATGAGGGATTGCATAGAAAAGCCAAGAGAAAACCACACATGGTTCTCTTCCAAAAGAGCACAGAGGTCAGACTTGTCTCGCAGGTGCYGATGGGCTCTGCTGTCAGCAGCAGRAAACGCTGCCATCCTGAGCAGTAGGATCTATTTTATTTAAATGTTAGTAAGAACATGCAGGCCAACACCTCCACCAGCACAAACATTATTTGGGGAAAGTACATTGTGCTGGCTCTCCTGCAAGGCAGCGTTCTCCAGCAGAGAGGGCAGCTGGAGTTCAATTAGTAAATCTAAGCTGCAGCTCAGCAGTCAAAGAGAAAGGAAGAAGTTTTAATACTACAATATAGATAAAGCCTAGTCACAGGAATAAAGGTTCCAAAGTTAGTCCTGTTTTAGGCAGGTCATTCACTTGCATCTTTAAGGGCAAGTCTGGTCCCAAGCCTTTTTCCCCATCTACAAACTGGAACTAGCTATTACTCATTTCATAATAAAACATGCTGTCTGCTGTCTTTGTGAATTGCTCAGATTTCTGGAGTCAACAATACCACAGAAGTACAGGAGAACTTTTTTCCAAGGGAAAGAATGAAKAGAAAAAGATCTAACAAATATTTGAACAGGAAGGTAATTAAACCCCATCATCCAACTTTTTAGTTCAGATTGCATTGAATGCAGCAAAGCTGTACTAAATCAATGATCTGCAGCTGCCTTAATCCTCCTGAAATGTTCCTTTCTTGAAGCTTCCTGCATGTTTTTTCTCCTCACAAACATCGAGCATTAAAAACCACAGCATAAACATCCTGTCATGTTTTTGCTAGATCCAGTCCTAAGTTGCCACTGACTTCTGGGGCAGTGTGTGTCACCTGTTCTTGAAAYTTAAGTTTAAAGTGCCTAATTTGCTTTGGGCTTTTTGTCCCTATAGTGAAGAAATGGGTAAAGAATGTGTCTGTTAAGTAGCACAAGGCTGAAATAAAGCACTAGAATTTTCCAGAATTCATGTCACAAGTCCCTCAGCTTTAACAGGGTCATGTATCACTATGGAGYCCTTAGCTCCAAACTTTACAACTGACTACAGTTAGAAAATAATTATAATTTGTGTTGTAGCTACACTTTGTACTTCATGATCCGGCCTCCTCGCTCCTGCAATGCTCTGAACAATAATGCCCAAAACCACTGAGTTTATTTTAAGCATCTAAGTTTTACTTGAGCACTTCCTACAAATACAAAGCCATCTCAGAACAAGTTACTCATTTTTAAATATTAGTATTTCCTGCAAGAGCTGCTTGCTTGTAGCAATCAATGCAACCACTCTGCAGAATAAAGAAYCATTTAATAGTAGTTATTTTTACTATGAAGTTTCAATGCCARTGCCCTTCAACCTGCAAACCTCTTGGATTTCTGACAAATGCAGACATTCAAACAGTTGCTCTTTGTATGTGCAGACAGTTTGCCTGTATTTTCATGTGCCACTTTGCTATCCACCAGTTAAAAGCTGAGGAGCCTTTGCTGCATCCCACAGCTGATCYTACATAAAGTACTACTGGAGGCTTTTACAGCTCTATCTTCCTCAAGGGACTTTGCACTAGTAAGATATGTACTCTTCACTAGAGATTCTTTGTACAGCTAGCAATGAAATTGAGTTTTCTTTCCACCGTATCGATCAAAGAGAAACAGCACCTCCTGCTATCAACTCTTTACTGAGCAGGGAACGTTCTCCTTCATGCCCAGGACAGGCAGATCCTTCTGGGAARCCACAACAAAATATTCAGTTTTACCTGGATTCTCAAGCAAGGTGAAATGTACAAATTAAAGATTCCTACCTTGTTGTCTTTGTCCTTTCCTCATGATCCAAGCCAAAGATTACCATGTTCCAGAGCAAATAACARCCTGTCACCCAACAGAACTGGTTTCACAACCACATCCTGCTTTCCCTCAACCAGCTGCGCTTGTTGTCCCCTGCCTGACTCACCTCTTGCCTCAGCCAGCCCAGTGTCCTGCTACCCTCAAGCCTGCTCCTGTGCTGCTATGGCTCCTTTCCACCACCTCCTCTCACCCCTCTGCAGCCCTTGGAGCCACTTGAACTCACTTCAGACCCTTCAGCAGCAGAGCTGGTGATGCTCCCACTTTGGCTCAGTCTAATCTCCATGTGATACCAGAGCCAGCTCCTGGAGGCAGAGGAGAGCCAGGGTAGGTTCCCTGTGCACCTGGTTAGTAAGTGAACACCAGTACTCTTCCACATGCTTATTAGTTGGCTTCRTTGCATTCCTAGCCCTTCCTGTTGTCATCTTCCCTCCCAAAAACATTCAGGTCCTACCCGCATATGTTTGTGGGGAGGATTTTGGAATTCCAGTGTGAAGACAGCAGCATAATTTCCTAAGCAGACACAAAACTTCAATTATGACAGGTCTAAAGTGAGTAGCATGCTGCACTGCTTCACAATGATCASTCACGTTTTGGGATAAATCCATCTGAGGAGCTAGCAAGCTGCTCCTTCATATTCTACAAAYTAATTCAGCAATTAACACACTGAGAGTGTTCCTACACCATAGGTTTGACACATCACTATGCCAATAGTGAGTCTGTACCTTTCTCAAGAACATTCAAATTCCTTACCAGTCCACTGCTCTGAGAGGGGAGAATRATCAGCCAGCTTTCCCTAAGCACTCCAAGGGTAAGCTTGTTCAGGCCTTACTAAGGCAGCCTTTAAGCCWGTGCTGTCCACATGGAATCTCCCCAGCAGATGCTACAGAAAGAGTCTCCCAGGCTGAGAAGTCAGTGATAAAACACTGAGTAACCTTTTTATTGGGGCATGCTGGTRCCATTCTCCCCTCTTCCCAAAAGCTGAAGTCTCTGCTTGTGATGAAAAGCCACACTGGTTAGATAAAAGTCTTTCAAAGTATACAGTGCATATAAACTGAAGACTAAGTCTCAAGGATGTGTTTCTTACCTACAGCGCTCACCTGTTTGCTTAAAATTGTTTTTATCAAAAACCCTGTTACAACTATTAACTGATGAGTGTGGGCAGTGCTTCACACTGCCAGCATGTGTTCAAAACCAACTCAAATATCACACTGCACCCAAAACAGCTGCTAAAAAATACACAACATCCTAAGCACTGGGACAAAAAGAGAGGTGAAGAACTATCAAGTGACAAGTTTAAAGAGTTCAGCTAAGAAAAGCAACAGCAAACCAGCTTCCCAGATGCCAACCTTCTATCATAAACYCAAGAATCACAACCGTTCAAACTTTGAGACCTATTTGCAGCAGGGATTAACTTCTCCAAGGTTTTTTTAGCCTTGCCACTATTATTACAACTTTTTTAAAAGCTTCATCTGCTGGTATGACTCAGCTGGAAAGAGTGAGTCCATAATTTTTGGCAAAGGCTTTATCCTAGTCTTGGATAAGTTCATGCCTTGGACACTTGATGTAGACTCAGAAATGGTGCAATGTAATCACAGTTTCCAAAAAGAGCAACAAATCCTTGACTAATCAAGCCTTGGGGTTAGTGTTCTGATTTCTCAAGCTAGACACAAGCCAAAGCAACTCATTTGGTGGAAAAGTGGAGGCTCCCTGTTGAGCCACCCTTTTCATCACTTCCAAAGCTACCCTCTGAGCTTTATTATTGATGGGGGATGGACTAGGCTTTGTCCAGAGGCCGTGCCCACCCCATCTGGACTGCAGTACCCTCACAGCACAGCACCTGCCTCCACCTGTGAGCAGGAAGGCAGCAGTGTTCTGTGTTTATCTCCATAAAAAATGGASGAGACATCCAAACAAAAACGATTTGGGTTTTTTCAGAGAAACTGGAATGCGCCTGGAAATAATCAGGAAACAGAGGACCAGAAGCTTACATTGGCCAGCTCTGTGGTGGGAAGAGATGTCAGTATTCACAGCTGTCACCTGAAGTATTACTACCTTAATTTGTACTAACTTATTAATTTTCAGTGGTCTTCATTTCCACCTTCTACCTCTGCTTAACTGCCAAAGATCACACCTTGCAGGCCTATTCCAAGTTCCCTGAAAAAAGCACTTTTACTTTGGACATTTTCTCCACCTTTTGTGCCTTCAGCAGGCTTCTGAGGTCCAAATAGAGACTGAAAAGGGTGAGTTTCTGTATCTCAGGTTAAGAGTGGCAAATATGCTGTTTGGGCAGCTATGAGCAGCTACGACCTATAGCTTGGAAAAACAAAGGTTACTGTAGTATGGCAGTACTTGCAAGGTCCATTGAAAGGTTTCAGTAGCAAGGCAATATGGGAGAGTTCAGCATGTTGTGGACTGAATTTAAGAGCTTGTTTTTCCTCTTCTCTTGCACTTGCATGTTTGGGATATTATGAGCAATGCTCGTATGACGGAGCAGCTTGTAAACTCACTTTGTAGCTGGCTCAAAGCATGCATGGGGGCTCGGGGAGGGTGCCTGGCCGGGCACTACAGCACGGCAGAGCGCTGTATTCACAGATATCACAGAATATCTGTGAGCTGGAAAAGACTCACAAGGCCCATCCCAGTCCAACTGCCTGGACAAAAGCCTGTCAGAGCGTTGTGCTGCTCCGGGGAGAAACGGGCCTGGGTTTCCTTTCAGAAGGCGCTAAAGAGAGCTACGAGAGATTCGTGACCGACAGCAGAGGGAAAGGAGGGGAGGGCACACACAGTGCTGTTATTTCCATGCTGGCGCCAACCTCGCCGAGCTCAGGGCCGGTTAAAGCCTTTTCCATCCCGGCGCACGCAGGGCTACGAGCGCGCGGCTCCTCCGCAGCGGGGACACCTTTACCCCTTTCCCCCACAACCCCCGAAGCTCCCAGGGTCCCCACCGGTCAGTCAGTGTCCCGGCCGCACCCCGCCGCTCCCCGGCCCGCACTCACCGCGCCGTGCCGCCGCCTCACGCCGCCATCCCGAGGCCGCCCTGAGGACGGAGGGAGAGGCCTCCCGGCAGGCCCCGCAGGCCCAGGCGGCCGCCCGGCTGTCCCCGATGCCTCCCGGCCCCGGTGCGGTGCTGTGACCGGCGGGCCCAGGGAGCGGCGGCTCCGTCAGGCGGGTCCGGGCAGCCCCGCGCGGCGGGGAACGGAGCGGAGCGGAGCGGGGCGGGTGCTGCGCATGCGCGGAGGGCACTGCGCCTGCGCTCGGGCCGGGCGGCGCTTCCGCGGGCCGCGCTGAGAGCCTGGCCGCGCTGTTGGCTTGTTTGAGAAAAAGATTTCTGTGTTTATGTGTTCTTGTAATGAGCCGCACTTGGTCTGTTCAGCCTGGAGGAGAAGAGACAGGGGGAGAGCTCATCGCTGCTTACAGCTTCCTCACGAGGGACAGCTCTGATCTCCTCACTCTCATGATCAGTGACAGGACCGAGGGAATGGCCTGGAGCTGTGTCAGGGGAGGGTTAGGCTGGGTATTAGAAAAAGGTTCTTCACCCAAATGGTGGTCGGGCACTGAACAGGCGCCCCTGGGCAGTGGTCACTGCACCAAGCTTGWCTGAGTTCAAAAAGTGTTTGGACAATGCTCTCAGGCACATGGTGGGATTCTTGGGGTGACCTGTGCAGAGCCAAGAGTTAGAGGATCCTGATGGGTCCGTGCCAACTCAGAATATTCTGTGRCTATTACTCAGTTGTGTTTGTTTGTTTTGTGGCTATTACTCAGTCTGTTGCACCTTGTGCTGTGCTGCTTCACAGAGCCACACAGGACAGGGTCTGGCAGGGACCATCCATCCACCCCCCGTGCTCTGGATTGTGTCCAGGGGGCATGGGAATGTCTCCAGGGAAGGACCTCAGTGGGCATCCTGTTCCAGTCATCCACGCAGTAAAGTTCTTCAGGTGGAACTCTTGAGTGTTCCTGTTACCTCATCCCATTGTTCAGCACCACCTGGGGGAGCCTGGCTCCATCCTCAGAACACCCTCCCTTCAGCTGCTCAGACATTGATAAGGTCCTGTGCTCGCTCCGGTTTTGATTGTAGTGCCAACTATCTATAAAGAAATTCCATTTTGCACTTGAAGCCTGGCTGGAGGAGCTGTAGCTGGAAGCACTGTGAGTTCCCAGCCCCATGGCACCTTTTACAGCAAGCAAGAGAGGGATCATCCAAAACTCCTATTTCAGCAGGCTCTGCAGGCTGCATGGGGCCATCCAGTGGAGTGGAAGAAGCTGCAGAGTAAAGAGCATCTCTGGCATGGAAGGAAAAGGTAATCCCAGGCCAACGGGAACAGATTGTTCCATGCAGGACAGGAGGCAATGGGATTTTTATGGTTTTTCTGTTCAAGCAGAAGCTTTTAAAGGGAAACCCACACTCTGGCTGTGCTCTGCTTTGGTTCTGGGGAATATTTTTTCCAATGATTTCCCTGTGCTTTGTTCTGCTGGTTGTAAGCAGCATCAGTTCCCATCATAAAAGTCACATCTGAGATGGAAAAAGGGCGTTACCCCCRAAAGCAGCACTGTCAGAGGCCAAGCAGCACCACCACTATCCTCCCACTGCTCTATGTGAACCACAAGCTGGTAATTTGTATTTTGAGAAAATAACTGAGGAGCACAGCGGTGCTGGTGTTCCTGTATTCCCAGTCCAGGGCTGATTGCAGCTCAGCACTCAGGCTCTGCTGAGCCAAGGCTCCCAAAAGCTCTGAGGACACCTCTGCATGGGTGCAGAGGAGGGTCTTGTGCTGTTGCAGAGGGGTGAGCAGGTGGAGAGGGTTCAAAATGCAGAAAACAGAAGTTGGGAATGAGAAAAGCTTTTTTCCTGAGATAGAAAATAAACCCTTGCCACTGCTGAGGGTACAGAGGTACACTGTAGTCAACAATTCATTTGCAAACCGGCTCAAATGTGGCCAAGTGTGACAGGACACATCTGTGAAATGTGGCAATCGTGGAAGGWGAGATGTTAGAGCAGATGAATCCCTCTCTCTGCTGCAGATTAAACCCCATTGCCTGGTGCTACCTTCATCAAATCCCAGCTGACCCAGGCAGTGTCCTACAGACTTGGCAGCTCAGTCTGAGAGGGTCCACTCTGCCTGTGGGGCTGAGAAAATAAAACCAACCAGGAGCAGCACAAATATACAAAACACTCAAGTTTACTTCCAGCACCATTCTCAGTATGTTAAGTTACACCTCTCCCAAATAGAAGTCTTTTGCTTTTCCCAATCCCATAGCAGTGCAGTTCAGTAGTTAATGGGCTGAGAGCCATTTCCCATCTTAGCAATGGAATTGATCTCTCAGCTTGTTGGATCCCAAAGAGAGATCCAGGCAGCAAAACAGAGAAAGCTGCTTCCAGCAAGACAAGAGGCAGCAGTGCTCTGCTCCCTGAGTCCCCCCCCAGAGCCCTGCAGGCAGTGCTGGCTGCCCTGGTTCCTCTCAGAGCAGGGGCACCCCCCTGAATTTTCGGATGACGTTGGCCAGCCGCTTGGCCAGCCCGCCCTGGCTCGGCTCCTCCACGTGGAACGTTCTGGTCAGCAGGTTGTAGAAGGAGCCGTAGCACACGGCCACCACGGTGCAGGTGAGGCAGATGACATTGTAGGGCATGCTGAAGTCTGGTGTTGGCAGGTTCACCAGCAGTGGCTCCGTGTACAGGCGCACRAAATAGCTGGAGCCATCAGAGGAAGGAAAGCTAGAGAGTGGAAGAAGGAAAGAGAGGGTCAGCCTGCACAGGAGCACTGCTTGATGCTCCCAGACAGAATGAGAGCAGCCACAGCCCTGCTCCCAAGCACAAGCACACTCACAGCGAGGTGAAGAGAGGGCTCTGCTCCACATCCATGTCCTTCATCGCAGTGACACTGGGCACCAGGGCGCTGAGCACCGATGAACTAAGGGGACAAAGAACATGCCAGTGTCAGCCCTGCCAGACAGACATCCTCAGAGACCTGGACAGCAAGTCCTGTGCAAGGCCCAGGAGGGGATGAGGAGCTGAGGAATGTCGTTACCCAACGTAAAAGCCGTGATTTGGGTCGGGTGGGTACTCTGTCCACTTCAATAAGGCCCTCTCAAACTGGATTGTGATCTTGGTGACAGAGTTGGCTGGCAGCTGGATCAGCATTTCCAAAAGGTGAGGCCGTCTCCGGTCCTGGGCTGGCTGGTAGTGGATGTAACCTAACCCCAAGGAGATGTCAGCAATGGCACCAGGGGGACCTCATCCAATCTCACACTGCCTGAACATCTCCCATGAAGTGGATGCTCCTGCTCCCACTGTCTTGAGAGGTTTTCTGGGCAAGTRAAGATGTACCCATAGCAAAAAGCATGTGTAAAGCTAAATTTAGCTGGTCTTTAAAGCTACTGACCCATGAAAGTCAAGTGTTCGTAAGGAAAGGTACAAATGCAAAATAAAACCCAGTCATCAGTTTTAAACTGAGCCTCCTGTAGTACAAAAATTAATTCACATTGGTTTAGACCCTTGTTGGCTTATGAAACCATCCATGTGCCTCTTATACAACAGACTTAATGGTCTCATCTCACTGCTGTGAGCAGTGAACTCAAGGCTAGGAAAACATCCTAAGATGTTTTGTTTCACAATCCAGTTTCCCAGTGATCACTGGGGCCTGAGGGAGGGACTAAACCATCTTTGGAATGAGCCGCTCATGCCAAGGGAATCGGGTGGCATGTGTTCCACAGAGGATTTACTCACTGGGCTTGTTTTCCTTGCCCTTGGTGATGATAGTCAGGGTGTGCACATAGAGCCGCAGGTACCAGGGCACAGTCTCCAGCAGGATCACRGGGAAGGCCCGGTAGGGGTGGGTGTTGTAGATGAGGGTGCAGATCTCCCCSGTCTGCAGCCCGTACCCCGCCACGTACCGCTGAGCGTGAAGGATGGGAATGGGCATTTCCACTGCRGAACACAAAGGACACCACCGGGGTRATTTTCAGGCCTGGAGCCCTGGCCAGTGGCGCAGATGAAGTGAAGYTCTGCTCACTCACAGCTGTCTTGGGGCCGCTTCCACTTCAGCTGCACATTGAGGCTGCGAGATGTGTTGAAGAGTGAGGGGCTCAGAAGGTCATACACAGCATAGGTTTTCTTCTCTCCCTGGACAACAGCTTCATGTACAGATGTTGGAGGGGGGGACACTTCCAGTAGCTCCTTTTCCTGAGGAGAGCAAATGGACCATCAAAGGAAAAAGTGCCCCTTGAAGAAACTGGCAGCACTGGACAAAGTCCCTCCAGCTGGCCCTGAGCTTTCCAACCCGGCAGCCAACTCTGCTCTCACTAACACCACCAGGCTCATCCCCTCTGCCCTGCTCAGAGCAAGGAAATCACCTCCCTCTGTTAGTCCCAGAGGGTTTCCAGGGGCCAGGCCATGCAGGAGATGGAGGTGAGGATGTTTCAGAGCCACATGAAGTGGCTGAACTGAGGGAGCRGGGCATGCTCTCTGGCCCGTGAGCTTACCTTGTTCTTAGGGGAGATGTCAACGTAGACTTTGCTCTGCGATGCCAGAGGACACGTGTCAGTCAGTGTGCGAGAGAACATCTTAAAGAGGGACCAGTCTGTGGGGTGCAAGGTCAGGTGGCAGGTCCAGTGCTGCAGACTGGGAGCACTCGAGCACAGCCACCAAGCTTACCTTTCTTTCCTTGGCCACTGGAAAAGAAGTCAAACACCACAGTRAGGGTCTGTCTGAGCTCCCAGGACACAGCCAGGCAGGAGGCATCCTGGACAAGAAAGAGACAAGCAGCTCTGATCACACCTTCTGCAGGGGCAGGACACCAGGACGGAGCTGGAATTCCACCAGGACTGCAAGATTCCCGTTGGGGTGACCAGAGAGGCAGGATGACAGCTGTGTTAGACACACTGAACCCACCACAGGATAGCTGGGCAAACCAGCGTGACATCTTGCAGTGTAACACTTTGCAGTGTGACAAGGTGGCTTGGGATTTTCTTTTGGGGTGTTCAGGGAGGGACTGAGCCCAGCACTTACCCTGCAGACAGGCCGGATGTGCACTGCCTGTGAGTGGTAGCTGCTGTGGAACAAGCGTTCAGCCTTCAGCAGCACAGCGAGCCCGGCCTGCAGGGAGCAAAGAGAAGCTCAGCCCCTGTTCTGTCCTCTGCTCCCATCGAGATAAAAGCCCCACTGAAACATCCCAGTGCATTCTCCTGGACTGAGAGTCCATCAGRAAAGGTCCAGTTAGGCAGCAAGACTTGCTGTTACCTTTGAACCACATGGGAGCAGCTTCTTCCAAGGRGTGAGGTTYTCTGTGCAGACRACTTCCCGGGGCAGGACAGCRTATCTCAGGAGATGRTGATCTGTCCCTGGGCAGGGAGAGRGAGGGTCAGCATGCTGATACTGCCACAGGCATGAGGACAGCAGCTGATCTGTTCCACCCCACAGGCCACCACCCTCTCAATATGCCTGAAATGATGTGAGCTCCACCAGAAGTAGATCCCGCTCTATGCAGTGACTGGAAAGAATAGGTAAGGAATATCCTATCAGATTTTTTTTTCATGAATGCCTTAAATCCTGTAGTTCTCACTGTCTACAAAACACTTTTCAGACAGACAGATAACGACCTGAGAGCATCTCCCATGTCCAACTTGTGGGTTTCCTCTATTCAAATCCAAGCCTCATTTGTAGGGAGAGGAAATACCAGGAGGAGCTTAAGGGACCCTGTTGTACACGCCCAGACCCAGAGTCGCTGCAGGAATCCTGGCAGTGGCACAGGGCAGAACAAAAGCAAGAGGCAAGAGTGAGAGGGCAGAGCCAGGCTCACCATTGGTTAAACCCAAGGGTTTGAAGGAYGCTGTTGGAATGACTGTGTTGGTCGAGTCAATGAAGTTGAGAGAAGCACAGAATATTCCYGAGAGGATGTTACTCAGTTCTTTCCAGGCTTTGTCAACACTGTGTGAGAACAGATACAAGAGATTACTCAGCAGCTCAAATCCTTGGAACAAGTGTTAATTCAGTAACATTCAATAAATACAGCGGGGTGACCACACTGGATTAGAGAAGCTGCATGGAGAGTCATGAACTGGACATCCAGAGGCTGCTGGGCATGCACTCTCCCACTCTCTTGGTATTTGATTCTGACACATCAGATCTGGGGGACAACAGGGACACGCAGCAGGGACACACAAACATTACACAGCTAAGGGACATGGTGTGGGCACAGCTGGTGTGTGAGGAGAGAGGCCAGGGGAGCAGGGAGCATGCAGGAGGTGATGGGGAATGGGGAAGGGGCTGTGAAACTAAAGCAATACCTTGGTGCAGCTGCAAAGGCTGACCTGACCAGCAGACAAAGAATGGGACACTTGTAGGGAGGAGAGAGCTGTGAGTCCCCACAGGGCTGCTGCAGCCAGAACAGGGCTGGTGGGCTAAGGGAGGTGGTGACAGGTATTGGATGGGAGTCAAAGGAAACGAGAGGAAACGAGTCTTGGATAAGAGGTCAAGATACATCCCTACATTATTAGCACAGCAAGGGATTTGTCATCACAGAGCCCACAAGGGAATCACTTGGTCCTTTGGAACAAGAGTTTGCCCTCAGCATCACATTCTGTGCTGTGCACAGATGGGGATATGTTCTGTGGTTTCTTTAGAGTTACTCTTGGGGTTCCAGGCTCTATTCTAGCAGACATTTTCCAACCCAGGAGGCTGGGTTCACACACTGTGGCTGCCTCATGAGAGACAAGCAACAGCTCCTGGGAGCAGCAGCCACAGAGGGGACCCAGAGRGACAGATCCATGGCTGGAGTACCTACTCGGTGACGGTGGGCTGGAACCAGACCCAGAGCTCAGCGCCGGCGGGYGCCTGGAGGGGTGGCTGGCCCCAGTACCGGGTGCGCCAGAAGCCCTGGGTGAGGGCGAGGTGGAGCTCCCGCACGCCCAGCGCCGCCACCAGCCGCCCCAGCGCCTTTGGGAAGAGCCTGTAGTGAGAGACTGTGGGCAGCGTTAGTCCCTGCCCTTCTCATCSCGATTCCTTCCCCTGACATCACACCAGGGCCTGCCCAAACATGACAGTCACCCCTGACACTGCCTCTGCTTGCACCATCACACACAGCCCGCTTGCACCACGGCCCCGACCCCTGGTGTGATGTCACCAAACGCTCCGTCCCCAAAGCCTCGCTCTGCCATGTCCCTGCTCCTCTCACCCCGCCTCTGACGTCACTCGCCCCGCTGACGTCATATCTCGAKGCAAAGCATCACGTCGCGCGGTCCCGCCGCGGTAGTCCCGCCCCTGCGCCGAGCCCCAGCCAATAGCAGCCCGGTCCGCCCCCGGGCCAGCCAATAGCGGCGCGGTCCGCCCCGGCCGGGCCCGCCCTACCTGMGCCCCGCTGCAGGTCCGCGTCCCAGCGCGTTCGGAACTGGAAGGTGGCGGCCACGTCGCCGGTGGGCAGCGGGCTCAGCAGCAGCTCCTCCCGCAGCGCGTCCCGCCGCTCCCGCTCCGAGCCCGCCCGCCCGGGCCCGGGCCCCGCTGCCACCAGCAGCAGGAGCAGCAGCGCCGCCGCCGCCATCCCACCGCCCACCCCGCACAGCCCCGCCCCGCGCCGCTTCCGCTTCCGCCCGCTCCGCCAGCGGAGCCGCTTCCGGGGCTGCGTGGAGATGCTGCCCCCGCCCGGGCCGCGGGGCTGTGCTGCTCCGGGACCGGGAGCGGCTGGACGGACCGAGCATGGAGCCTCCGCGGGGGGCAGCGCCAGCCTGGCTGTGCCTGTGCCTGCCCCCAGCCCAGGAGCGAATATTCTGTTTCACGGAACCGCAGAATATTCTGCGTTGGGCAGAACCCACAGGGACCATCGGGGCCAACTCTGGTGGTTTGAGAGTGGGTTAAGGGGCTCCCCGAGGGCTCCCTTCCACCGGTTTTGAAATTGGTGCTGCACGGGAAGCCCTGGCGCAGCCTCAGCCTGGGTGGTTCCCTGCTGYGCTGTGCCCGAGGTCGCTGCCAGGACTGTGCCTGTCCCGGGGTGCCTTCCCCTTCCCAGCTCTTCCCGCGGCTGACAGCTCTCCCTCGCTCCTTGTCTCCTTTCCGGAAAGCAACGTCCATCTCCGGGTGCAGAGCCATCCTTCCAGGAGCTGCCAGCCCGGGGCCGCCCCGGGAGAGAGGGAACGGCAGCCGCAGCATGGTCCGATGGAGCTCCCACCATCTCCTCCCGGTGATGATTTGAGAATAGAGATGATTTGCTCCAGCAGCAAATAAGCATAAAAATTATAACAACATGTGGTTGTCACTTACCAGTTGCTGTACCTTGTTGATTACCCACTTACTTGTTCAGATCTAAGGTCTTCATGCAACATTAACTTGGAATCAAATCCAATTGAAATGACAGTGTGCTTAAGTGTTTGTAAAGGGTGTTACTTTTAAACTCCTTTTTCCCACTCTTGCTTACTAGGGACATCACGTAAAACCTAAAGGTCAGTATGCCCAGAAAAACAAAAACAAYGTCTTATTTGCAAAATGTTGTTGGGTTTGATTTTTTTCACAAAAAATCAACTGGGCAACTCCTTGCAACAACATACTGGTGGGTRAAAAAGTTTTAGATGCATTTTGGAAGTGATCAGCCAAATTAAAGGTAAAAACATCTATCCAGAGCTATTAATTACCCTATTCCTAGTTTGGGAATTCCCTGTGCTATGACCTGAAAACTCATGAAGCCTGGCTCTGTTTTCTCTTCCTGACCAATTTCTCAGCTTAACATAGCACATGCAACATATTTATGCTCCACTCTTAGATATGGGGCACTCCAGCCGGTCTCACAAAGGATTTGCTGGCATGGGAGGAGTGCAGTAATGTCTCAACACGCCCTGGGAAGCAGCCAGGATGAGGAGCATTCCCTGGCTGCTACTGCTTATCTCCCAGGCTCCTTKCCTTGTGGAGGTGTGCTGGTGCAGGAGCAGGGACAGCGCTTTCCTGACCTGCAAGTGCTGACAGTGGCAGGGGGCCTGTGACGAGCTTTGTGCCCAGCTCCTCTTGGCCTGGCTGGCAGGGACCAAGCACAGTGGGCTGTAAAGTGGCTTCATGTTGGTGGCATGTCCTTCACTCCTGTGGAGCAGCTCTGGGGGAGCAGCTGCTGGTGTTCTCTGCTCAGCCCATGTGTGTGGGAAGTCCCCAGTGTGCTCATGGCTGGTGGTTCCAGGTCACGAGCACCCCAGTCCTGCCCAGCCCAGCTGTGCCTGTGCTGGCTCTCTCCCTCCTGGGGCAGAGCCCAGCACAGTCTGCTGCACCAGCAGCCCTTCTCTGCTGAGGTCTGTGCTTTCTGCTCCTGCCCTTGGTGCAGGAGCCATCCCTGGGCTGTGCARCAGGAGGCTTCATTTGCTCCTGCACGGCACCATTAGCACACTGGCTTTGCACTGCTCTCTGTCCTGCAATCCACTCTGAACCCTCATCCCCCGTGCTGTTTTCTCCCAATGACACACACAACCACTGCTGGGTTAGATCAGTGTTATTTCTCTCTGTGCCATCGTTGAGTGCTTGTCTGGACAGAAATTTGTCAGTAGGGCAGGTGGAACTGGGATCCTAAGGGATGTTTTTCTGGGAATGGTGRGCCTGTGGGATGCTGAGCCTGTTGGGGGAGTGAAGCAGGGAGTGTTAGCAGCAAAGCCTGAAGAGTTAATTTTGGGAACTTACAATACCCCTTTCCTTCTCCTCTGGCTGCCAGGAGAACACGTGGAGGGAGAGGAGKGGAACACCATCTCTCCCCTCTGGCAGGGCAGCAGTCCAGGATGGGGTTTACAGAACACCAGCAGCTTTCCTTCTGGGCTGGCAAGTCCGTAGGGAGGAGCTGGGAGCAGGGCAGAGTGGCTGCTAGCTTCTCAGCACCTGCTCTTTGGGACTGTCCTCCTGCAGGTCCTCCTCATCCGACTGCACCACGGGGGTCTCRGCCCCCTCCTCGCTGGTGTCCAGGCTGTTCAAATCCGTGGAGGCAGAGGACGTGGAGGAAATGCGAGACTTGCTCTCTGCTGCRTTGGGCACTTGCAGGGTGATCTCCTCTGGGCACTGGCTGGCATCTGCCCCTGGGCAAGAGAGCAGTGTGAGAAAGGAAAAGGCTTTTGGAGGTTTATTGCTGCTTAAGCTTCATGGACAGCCCTCACTCCTCAGTGGGCTATGCATTCCTGACTGCTCCCCATGTGGCTGCTGTGGCCATTCCCCACCTCACACCCCCGGCTTGGCTCAGGGTAGTTGCTGCACATTCCTTCCCTGTTTTTGGCAGGGGAGCCTTTTCCATCTCGCCTGAAACAAGGCTCAGAGCCACATTGTGTGAGGCCATTGGGTGCAGCAGGCCAGGAGATGTTTGGGTTGACCTCACTASAGTGTGGGAGTGAGGAGGATCATGCTGGCAGCCTGGGCTTTCCCTGCAGAGCCCAGCTCAGCTCCCTGGGGTCTGGCTGGGAGGTGGAGAGGTTCTGCAGCTGTCCTGCCCAGCACAGTGAGCTCTGCAGCGTGGTGGGGACCTTGGGAATTGTGACAAGGCACTGGATGCTCTGGAAAAGCTTCAGGACAAGGGAATTTGACCCACAGACCCTGGAAGGTGCCTGGGTTCTCCTGTCTCCTGCAGCATCATGCATTTACAGGGGTCTGTATGTCGGGGCTGTGGAGGTGGATACTGATGTGGAACAGCCCAGTCCCTCCAACCTCACAGACCCAGCACCAGTGTCTGCCTTTGGGTGGCTGTGGATCTGCCCACAGGGTGGCCAGGGCTGAGGGATGAGCCAATGTGGCCACTGGGGGCAGGAAGGGCTTCCAGCCWGGCCCACAAAGGGCTCAGCGCTGCACGTACCTGGCAGGGACCCAACAATGCTGCTCTCCTCTGTCCCACAGCCCAGAAACACATCCACAGTGTCCTGGTCTGACAGGTCCAGCACGTCCATCTGCTCCAGCATGTCCACGTTCACCTCCATGGAGGAAATGCTGCCTAAGGGGGCTGCAAAGACAGAGGCCAGTGAGAAGGTCGGTGATAGTGCCAGGCAAAGGGCACCATCAGCCCTGTGCACACAGCAGCCTGAGGAGGGAGCCTTGCCACAAGGAACCCAATTCTACTTGCTGGAAAGAGGTCCCCAAGAAAATGTTTCCTTAAAACATCCCTCTGGAAGCCCCTGCTGTCTCACTGCAGTCTTTGTCCCTGCTCCAAACTGCTGTGTGGAGCAGCCTGCCTGAAGCCAGAGACTCTACAGGGCACCAGCCTGGGCACCCACATGCAGTGCCGTCAGTTAATGGTGTGAGTAACCCACAGCACACCCACACACAGCCTGTGCGGTCCCTTCTCATGCAGGACATGTTTGTCCTGTGCAGACTGGGGATGTCCCAGCAGTCCCTAACCCCTGTGTCCCCTGAAACACCCCCACCCCCGTGTGCTGCCCACAGCGCTTACGTCTCCGGTGCTCTATCTGCAGGTGAGACATTGGGAAGAAGAAATCCACATCATGCTGGAAAACCTCCTCAAAGAACTTCTGCCGGTCCCGAAGTTTCAGCTGCTGCTGCTGCATTTGCTCTGCATCCAGGTTCCGCTGGGCCTGCTCCATGTCAGCTGGGGAGAAAGGTGAGGAGGGTTGGACAAGGCAGGGCTGTCTGAGCCTTTCTGCCTGTCCCAGCTCATGCTGGATGGCTRTGCTGGATGGTTGGTGATTCCCTTCCATCTGCTTTACAGCACACATTGATTTAGTCACCACGGATAGATGTTACACACCAGAACAGCGGTGTCACCAGCCCTTGCTGTGCTGGAGCCTCAGATCCCGCCCCCGAGGTGCAGAGCAGCTGGGAATGGGGAATTCATACGCTGTGCTCACGGCTGCTGAAGGGAATTGTCACGGGGAAAGGGAGCTGGTGTGAGATCAGCYGCGGTTTGCACACGTTCGAGTTTCGGTTTCCCTGCTACCAAACAGARGGCTGTCTGTAAATGCTAACGAGAGGGGAACTCCCAGGGTCAGGAGGTGCCCTTAGTGCTCCGGGCTGAAGGATGCGTAAGGAATTAAAGGAAATAGCGACCCTGTCACCCCTGCCCGTGCACGCCCCCGCCACCACCGTCGCTATAAATGCAGCCGCACCCGCGCTCGCAGGCTCCCACTCACGGCCCTGCTCACAGCCAGCTTGGCTTCTGCCTGCACAAACATTTTCATTCCTGTAATTCCTCACACAGTTCACTGCCGGTGCCTGTGTCCCCAGCTCACGGGAGGGAGTGATAGCAGCCCTCGGGCTGTTGTTGAAAGAGCTGGTTGCTTACCCTGGTCTTGGTAACTTTCTTTTGGGCTGGGTACCCAAAGTAGCAAGGACCCAAGTGGCACAGAGAGGCTGTGGCTGGTGGCCCCAGCTGTTCCCAGGCTGGTGTTTGACCTCAGCCATTCCACATTTCCTTTCTGCTGCACTTGGCCCAACCAGCACAAGGAAAATGTGATTATTGGAGCAGGCGGTGTAATAACCAAGGAAACCAAACAAACATCCTRTGCTCTGCCTAAGCACAAACCCTCTGCTCCTCCAGGCTGGGGAGGAGGGAACAGAGGGAGCAGCATCCCCACCCTGTCTGGCAGGAGCAGGGGCAAGRGCMAGGACAGCAGTGGAGCTGGCTGTCAGCAGCATGGAGCAGCACAGGACCCAAAYGGGAGAGAGGTGGTGAGCCTGGTGAGATGTCTTGGCGATCAATGCCACACCTTCCTGAGAGCTGTTCCAGGGCTTCTCTGCATCCCGTTTATAGGGCATCCTTCAGTGAAACCCCATCATCTGCAGGTGCCTGCCCGGCGGGCTGGGTTGTGCTGGCAGCACYGCGTGGGGATGCACCGTGACTCAGGGCGACTCATCACACACTCTCTGGAAGAGCCTCTGGTCCTCTTCTGGCTGCTCAGCGTCTTCCTGCGCTGCCCAGGGCAGCGTTCCAGGCTGCCTGACGGGGTCCTTGCCTTGCTATGTCTGACCACAGCACTGGTGCCTGCTCTGGTGCCGAGTGTGCTGTGCAGGGTCCAGGATGGTGACAGTGACAGTGAACCTTTCCTCTGGGTAAAGCTGCCTTACTGAGTGGCTGCAGCTTGGYGCTGCTGGGGTACAGCAAGAACCTTCAGCCTGTACTGTCTGCAGAACAGAATGAAGCCAGCGACAAGGAGGGRTGATCAAGGCACCAATTATGGAGCTGTCCCCCTTTAGCAGCTGGCTGTCCCAGGCAGAGCTGTGCTCCCCAGCCCAGCTGTGCTGAACCCATGGCAAACTGCCGCAGTTCACCACACCATCGGGCTCCAGCTGTAGGGAGGCTGGGCTCAGGGCAGGGGCTGTGCTGGCTYCCAGATTCAGGGTGACAAACCCGCTCTCCACGGGACATCTTGCCAAAGGAACCTCAGTGTGGAGTAAGGAGCAGAGTGTCCAAATCCTCCTCCAGTCCATACCAAAATGCTCTTGGGTGATGTCCTGAATGCCACGAATGTGGCTGATCTGGGCTGTTAATGCTCTCCCYGACACGTGGCCGATACTCGGAGTAAGTGTGCTCGGGGAGAGTGACGACTGCTGCTGGTGGCAGCATTCCTGTGGGCGCCAGCGTTTCTCTTGAGGGAGAAATTAGCAGGACCTGTTTATGAACTTGTTTTCGAGCTCTCGTCGGGGAGCTGGGCACGAGCACTGAGATCCCATTATGTAAGGAAGGCCGGCAGCGGGAGACAGCAGCTGGGGCCGTGCTTGGCCCTGCCTGACCCGTGACCGCGGTGAGAGTCGGGGATGGAGCCTTTCCCCCCTCGCAGGGCTCTTCCGGGCCCCGGGGGAGCCAACAGCCCCGCTAGTGTGGCTGCCCGGAGCCACCCTCGTCGGGGGAATAAAGGAGCGCGGCGTTCCCTGCCGCGGCCCTTGCCCATGTGACGGCCGGTCACAGTCCGTGGCTGTCAGTCGTGGGATTGTCTCATCCGCCTGGCATGTTCCCACCGCGGGACACGTTCGCACACACAATGCRGCCCCTGTGCACCGTGGGGGATCTGTCGGTACCTGCTGGTGGCCTGGCTTTTCTTACTATTGTCATGGTTATTACTCCAGCGCGCTCAGGCAAGGGGCTGGAGGCTGATCAGCATTCAGAGCCAGGCTCTGCCCCGCTGGCTGAACCGCCCAGCGCGGCTGCGGCGGCTCCGAGCGCCCCGCTGCCTTCAGATCCTTCCGGCTCTCACGGCTAATTCGCCAGCGCAGCTTGGACAGGAACTGGGGCCAAACACTGGTGCAGAGTTTGGGCGGGCMGGGAAGGGCAGGATCCCCCCTAGGAGGAGCAGGCAGGGATTTTCTTCTCAGCTGCCCCTCGGCAAATGCCCACGGGGTGGGCTGTGGGCGAGGACGATGGCCCCATCAGCCCCTGTGCCCTGCCAGGGCACACCGAGCAGCCACYCCTCGCGTGGTGTGGGCTCGTGGCCACGCTGTGGTGGGGAAAGSCGTGGGAGGGTTGGCTGAGAGGCAAATCTCCCCTCTGCACCTTCGCCAAAGCAGGCTGGGAGAGGAGCTATTCCTGGGATGGGGCAGGGGCCAGGCAGGGCTGGAGGGTGCTGGGAGCACCAGCTCAGGGTGTGCTCGGCCCCAGCTGCCTTTCTGCTGGGAGGGGATGCACTTTTCATTGCTCATGGCCAAYGGGATCCCGGCACACCCCCCTCTGTGCCGGTAAATAGGAGGGGTGWGTTTGGGTTGGGAGAAGGATTGTTAGTGAAGGCACAAGGCCAAGAGAGGATGGGGTTGGCCTCTTCTTGAGGCCACAGCTCTGCAATATCTTGCAGAGATTTCGAGGGATTTAAAGAAKGTCCTGAAAAATTATCTGGGCTGTGGAGAGAAGCAGCAGGTGCTGGGGAGGTGAGCAGAGTTTAAGTGGGAGGCTGCTCCAAGCACGGGTCAGTTTGAAATTGCTAGAATAGGCTGCTTTTTTCCCTTCCCCCTGAACCTTCCTGGAGCCCAAACCCCTGACTCTGCTCCTCCAGAGAAGCCCAGTATGCCCAATATGCCCTCAACTTGCCAGAATGCACCTTCCCCCGCCGCCCCCCCACCCCAGCCCCCCTAGGTCTGTGAGAAGATGGGTGGGGGACGATGCAGCTCCTCAGCTGCCACGACACCTTCTGGAAAGCTCTGCAGAGATGGCAAGCCTTTCCCTGTCACCCTGCCCCAGCACAACCCCTGCGGAATAAGGATAACTCGCAAGGGCTTTCAGCTCCCTTAGCCTTGGGAGAAGTGGCTGCTAGGGAAAGATGCCCAGATGCGCGATTYTCTGGGGCTGGAAATGTCCCAGAGAATCACGCAGGGTCAGGCCATGCAGAGATGGGATGCTCAGACACCGGCTGCTGAGTGTTAATGCCCTGCTCAGTTCTCCATCGGCACGTCTGACCTCGTGTTGCAGCGCAGCAAAAAATAACCGTAGTCCTGATGAGAGGAAATGCACCAGGCGAGTGCGAGGGAGGCAGTGGTTTTGGCAGGGCTGCTTGCTGGGAAAAGCGGGGAGGGAGGGGGATTGAGAGAGAGGACATGGCACCTCGTAACCCCTGTGTGTGCCGTGGTTTCATCGCCTGCACTCCTCCGAGCGATCTCCAAATCCCCTGCGTCTCAGCACTAAAAATATCCTTCCCTGCCGCCCGGAGCTCCTTCCCCGGCAGAGGCTGTGTCATAAGACCCTGCTATTTGCGGGGCCCTRCTTCCTTTCATGCGAGGAGAAGCATGAGAACGGGGCAGCGCGGTGCCCGAGGCACAGCAGGCACGACCCGGGCACGGTCCCTGGCGGGCTGCTCCTCCACAAGCCCCGGTCCCCCGGCAAGTGCTCGCCCCGCCACTCGCCAGTGAGTTTGCTCTGCTCAGCATCCTCAGCCCCGCGGGTACGGGGGGATCCGCTCCGCTCCTTCCGGGAGCCACGGGGCTCCGAGGGCTGCCGATGCCACTCCAGAACAAGCCCGTGACCCAACAGATTCCCGAGCTCTGCCACTTCCCAAGCAGGTGTCCCTCAAAGTCTCYCGCTCCCCGAGCATCCCCGTCCCAAGCACGGAGCTGGCCGAGCAGCCCCTGCCCTAAAACAGCCGGGCAGAGGGGCCGGCAGCAGGTTGGTGCAGCGCGGGGCTCGGGGGCTCGGGGCTGGAGGCTCCGGGGGTGGCTGGTGGGGCACAGCCGCTTTGCCAGGGGCATCAGGTGGGCGCTGCGGGGAGGATGGAGGGGATGTGGCGCCCGAACGCTGCCCGCCCGCCCGGTGCGGTGCCCCGCTCCCATCCCGCCGAGCCCACCCCGCGGCCGGCACTTACCGGGCAGCCGCCGGCTGCGGCTCTGCGCCCCGGGCCCCGACATGCGGCTGCTGCGAGCGGACCGAGCCGGGCCGGGCCGGGCCGGGCGGGGGGACGGGGCTCAGTGCGGGCCCCCCCCGCCGCCGCCGCTCTCCCAAGCCGCGCTGCGGGGCGGCGCTCGGCGCGGCGCGGGGCGGTACCGGCGCGCCCATCACCGCGGCACCGCGGCCGCGCCTCCCCCCTGCTGCCCCGCCGGGGTCCCGCACCGCTGCTGCCGGGGTCTCCGGGAGTCCTGCGGCCGGGATGGGGTCTCCGGTCCGCGGGGAGACTCAGAAGGTCCCCGGGAAGGGTCTCTGGAYCCCGTGGAGAGCAGGGTCCCATGAAGAGGACCTCGCGGAGGGTCTCTACGTTGCCGGGACCCGTGGAGATTCCCTGCCTCCCAAGGAGKGTCCCTGCAGAGGGTCCCACCCCGCCACAGCCGCCCCAGGCAGGGATCAGTGCCCGGTGGTGGGCTGCAGGTGCCCTGCTCCGGCAGGAGCTGCGCCCCGCGGGGCAGGAGGTGGGCAGGGGGAGGCGGGGGGAGGTAGGGGCTCTGCCTGGCCAGGGAGAAGTTACCATTCATGCTCGCCTTTTCTTTGCTTATCTTCTCAAAATGCTCAGCTCACGCATTCCCGCGCGAGAGAGGACAGCGGGATGTATTGATGGGCCACGGGCTCCGTCCCCATCTCACTCCTGGCCTTGTGAGACCCTTAACCCCGCTCTGGGGTGTTTTCTCCCACGTTCAGCCCTGCACATCAGGGCTGCTCCTTGGCAGAGCCAAGGACTTGGCCGCCGCCTCCTTCCTGTGTCTCAGCAGGGTGAGTCAGTGCCTCGCCGTTCCCAGTGCCAGCTCTGCCCGGAGCCCGGCCAATGCCAAGCCGGGATGGGGGACATCCACTGTGCCCTTTGCTGTGGCTGGAAGGGAGTTTCCAGAGTCTGTGGCGTGTCCCGCCTGTCCCGTTCTCAGTGTGTTCCTCTCACTGCCTGTATAACAAAAGATAACTGAGTATTGTTTGAGTCACAGCTCTGTTTTGGCTACTGTTGCTCTGCTGTCCCCCCTGTGTCCCCTGGGACCTCCTGCTGCCACAAACCAGCTTTGTGCTGGGGACCCGGAGCCGGCAACCCTGGGGCTGACTTCAGCTTTCACGGTGGGGTTGAATTTTATATTCAAGGGGTACATAAATGTTTATCCCTACCCATAAGCACCCTCAGTCCTGCCTAATGATTTGCACCGTGGTGTAGGATGCCAGCACTGCGGTTTTGGGGGGGAACCAGGCTGGTGTAGCACGAGTTGGGGCTTRTGGTCTCTGAGCAGGTGCAGGAGCAAATCTCTGCTGGGCACCTGCCGGCGCTGGCTTGTTCACAGCTCCGTGTGGCCCCCGGGCAGCATCAGCCGGTCAGCACCGTCCCTACTGCCCCCTGCCCTGCCCTGCCCGGCCCTGCCCTGCCCTGCCCTGCCAGTGGAGGGGCGAGGGGGCAGGGCCGGGAATTAGCTCAGGTCTGTGCTATGTGACGCGTCTGTGTCTTTTGGCACCGGTCGCTACTGCGAGGCGTGGAGGCTGTTTGTGTGCTCACGACTTTCCGGAGCACCCCGAGGTTCCCAGGGCTCTCTGCATCCCGAATCCCCGCTGCGGGGACGGCACATGGGGGTGCTGCCCGTGCAGAGTGACACGTTCCCAGGCCCCTCGCTCTCGTGTCCTCTCCATCCTGCCTTGCTGGAAGGGCGTTGGAAAAGCACTGATATCATCGGCACCGAGCCTGACTCATCCTGGCTCTTCAGCACAAGCCGTGCCGCTCAGCGGGGCACACATTTTATTCCAATTAAACCATTGCAGGCGAGCCAGATCTACACAATGATTTTTTTTTTTTTTTTTTTACTCGTAGCAAAGCGTGCCTGCCCCCGGCCAAAAGGTGAGAGGGACAGAAGTGACGCTGGAGTCAGTGGAGAGTCTCCACTTCTGGTACAAATCCCTAAGAATAAGCCTTGCCAGAACCCTGCAGGGTCTGTCTCGGCTGCCGCAGCATCCCTGCCTCCCTTATGTCTTCAGTGCACGCTCACAGCCCTGTCTTGTGTCAACAGCCCTGCCCTAACCGCAAATGCCCAGGTCACCAGCCCAGGTCGGAATGTCACCTCTTCTCTCCACGACACAGAGTCCAGCTCCTGCCAAAAGACCCCAGGGGAGCCAGCATCAAAGTGTCCCTCTCATCGGGAGAAAATGTGAGGTGACTTGTTCCTCCTGCCATTCCTGCTTAGGTTTTTTCCCGTTTATTAGAGGTTTGGGAGGTGAGTCAGGGAGCTGCGGGGTGAGGATGGAGYTGCRGAGGAATCGGCAGCTAAGGGAAAGRCAAACCAGTTCCAGGCACAGGTGAATCACTTGCTGGTGAAAAAATACATCTTATTCTCAGGGAGGCGTGCGTGGATGGGGCTGGGAGTGAGCTGCAGCTTGACTCCATCAGAAAATTGTGGAGTCAAGAGAAAAACAAGGCAAGGCAAGGCTGCTTTTCCAGTAAATGAGGCGATACATTGCAAAGGAGCAGCCTGCAGGCGGCAAGGCTCCAGCAACCCATGGTCCTGTGGCTCCCTTAAAAGGGGCGATTTTAGCCTGGGACAGCRGGGAGACAGAAAAGCCATAAACACCCTCAAAGGAATGTGGCTGCCGAGAAACGAGAATCTCGGCAGGCGAGGCGAGGTGGGGGGAGCCTGCCTGGGTTTGCAGCACTACTCCATGCCTGCAGCCAGCCGGCTCCTTGGATATGCCCTGTCCCGAGGGAAGGATCCCAGTCCCAGTGCTAACAGTCCGTGTGGTGCTGGAGGGGCTCCTGCCAAGCCCCTGGGGTGTCGTGTCCCCGTGTCCTCGGGCCCCATGTACCCATCCCTGATTGCCAGCTGCTGGCACAAGAGCTGGTAGAGCTGGGAGATCATGGGGGGGGCAGCAGGACACCAGCCTTGGCCGAAGAARGAGCAGGCAGGGCTGGTAGAAGGTGCCTGGCAGGGGCTGCCCGCAGCCCAGAGGGATTTCCTCTCCATCATATCCCACTCCTTTAGGGGTGGCTGAGCTATTCTGCACAGAGTGTGCTCTCAGTGCAGTGGAGCAGCCCTGTGTCCTGGGGCATTGTGCAGGTTCTGGGGAAGCGTCCTTGGGGCTGGTTTGTCCCTGCAGGTAGCTGTGGGCATGTGTTGACACCTCTGGGCCAGGCTCTGCCCTGCGTGTTCCAGGCTGGTGGCAAATGGAACGTGCATCAGTGGCCTGGCTGAAATGACTGTGCTGCTTGCTTTCCTTCCAGGACTGATGGTGATGCAGCACGTGGCACTTGTCTGTAAATAAATTTTGTATGTCATTGGTTTTGCTGCTCTTTTATTTGTTTTTCACACGCCAGCTCTCTTTGCATTAGGTTTGAGTATTTGCAGTGTTTGCAGAGTTGTGGTTTCCAGTTGCTCTGGGTTCCTGGGGCTGGAGGTGTCTGGGGGTGCTGGCACAGCTGGCCCGTGGGTGGGGGCACYTGTGCACAGAGGGGACCCCCATATGAAGGTCCTGGGTCCAGTCGTGTCCATGAACTGGTGCAGAGCAGTGTCCCCAGGAGCAAAGCTGTCACCAGCAAAGAGCAGGGTGTGACACGAGCAGCCTCCACAGTAATGCCACCAATGCAGGTGGGAAACTTTCTGCTCTCCGTCCTGCTGGACCCAAAGGGACTCCTGAGGTGAGGGTAAGGATCAGGCCACCAAGATGCAAAATCCAAACTGATGCCACAAAACCCATGCAGCCTTGGGAAYTGCTGGAGCCAGGGTCTGGACAGAAGGTTTTGGAGCTGTAGGTACCGATATTCAAGGCTTTGACCCTTTAAATGCTCTGGGCTTTGCT
Source organism: Malurus melanocephalus (assembly GCF_030028575.1). Taxonomy (NCBI): domain Eukaryota; kingdom Metazoa; phylum Chordata; class Aves; order Passeriformes; family Maluridae; genus Malurus; species Malurus melanocephalus. Next base: position 115,683 of record NW_026623588.1, on the reverse strand, counting down.
TCCCACCTTTCATTGCGTCCCCCTGTGCTGTTCAAGAGACTCAAGGCAAGCGAACAGATTCTCGCCCTGCCCGGATTCCTGCTGCTGGCAGCGGCCACTGTCCCGTGTTCCCCACTCGGGTGACATCTGGAGCGGGCAGCAGAGGCTGTGCTGGGCAGGGGCGGGGGGCTTTGGGTGAGGATGCMGGTGCCGGCAGGTGGATGCAGAGTGTGGGGAGCGGTGGGTGCTGGTAGAATCTCGGTGGGATGGGATGGGATGCAATACGGGGAGGTGCAGGGATGCGGGATCCCGGGGCTGCGGGGTGCTCCCGGACTCTCGGTAGCTTCGGCCCAGCCTCCTCCTTAATTAGCCACGGCCGAAGACTCTCATTAGCAGCCACCGGGGACGGGTGCCCTCCCCGCGGAGGCGGGAGGGAGGGGAGCGCTGGCGGCCCCGGTGGTGCGGACACCGGCAGCGGGAGCGGGGCTGGAGCCCGAGCCCGGCGGAGGGATGGGGCAGCGGCGGGGCCCGGCCGTGCTGCTCCTCGCTCTGGGTGAGGGGATGCAYGGGCGAGGGTCGGGTGGGGGGACGGGCGGTGTTCGGGGTGTCCGGGCGGGGGGCGATGCGATGAGGTGTCCCCTTCATCCCTCCCTCTCTCCTTCCGTGCGGGCGGGGTCTCCCCGGCGGGTCCCGCTGCCAGAGCCGCTGAACGATCCCCCGCCGCCCCGGGCCGGGGGTACCGGTGCCGGGATGGCTGACGGGGCGCGGGTCKCCCCGTGTCCGCCGGGCTCTGGGCAAACGCCGGCACATCCGGGGGGCGGCGGGGGATCGTGGCCGTCCTGCGTGGAAGGGACCGCTCGCCGAGCCGGGGCACCCCGGGGCGGAGCTGGGCTCTGTCCCCAAAGGGGCGGGTGCTCACTTCACCCCCGGTGCTGGCAGGGCACCTGGCCGGGCTGCTGGCAGCGGGACCCTCCTGCGCCGACGCTTACCGGGGCCTCTCGGACTGCGTCCTCAAGCTGGGGGACAGCATGGCCACGTACGAGGAGGAGGAGGGCATCGAGCTGCAGGGGCTGCGCCGAGTCTGCAGGTGAGTACGATGCTTAGCCAGGCCGTCTTTTGGCATTGCCCCTGTCTGAAGTCTCCTGCCCGCCGGGGTCTGGTCATGCCTGCACACACACATGTGCTCCACACCTCACTCCGGTTTCAGATAGACCAGGTGAGCTCCTTTCTTTTCTCCATCCATCCATCCATCCATCCATCCATCCATCCATCCATCCATCCATCCATCCATCCATCCATCATCTATCCATGCATCCCCTGCCTGTCTCCCACCGCAGTTTGTATCCCTGGTCCTTGGCAGCAGCTCCAGCCCCCAGGACTGGTCCCTCAGACCCTGCATGCCCGCAGCCGGGAGGAGCGGGGCTGACGGGACCCAGCCTGTTCTGCCCCCCAGTAAATCTCCCCTGGACCCCAGGTTTCAGGCAGTGACGTGCAAGTGGCTGCTCTGCCCCTGGGCTCAGCGCTGTCGGGAGCAACCTGCGCTGGGCACCTGCTGCCCAAAACAAGCCTTCTCCCTCCCTGTTCAGACCCTCCATCCTTCAGGCTTGGATTCGTCCCAGCCCTGGTKTGCCTGAGTTTGTAGCGGGGCCCTGAGATGACGATATTGGCAGGACGTTAACTTTAATAGAACTGAAGGAGAGCTGGGTAAAGAGGGGTGATGTTGGGGAGGTTTGGGGAAAGGTCTGCTTGAAAAGCAAATGAGTGAGAGTGGCAAGGTAGATATAAAATGTTTGCAGGGATAAATGGAGGCAGCTTTGTGTCTCCAGAGCAAGCTGTGGGGAGTGAACAGGAGTTAAAGGAAATGCAAAGAGTAATGGAGGAAAACCCACGTGCCTGGGGGTGGTGGAAACCTGGCAAAGCAAGGTGGAGGGCTGAGTGCCCTGGGGTCAGCCTTTCTGAGCTGCTGGARACCGCCCTGCAGGCTGTGACCTGCTCTGTATTCCCCCATCTCCAGGAGACAGCCTAAATTAGGATGAACAACCTCTGTGAGACCTGGCCAAGGCTGTGTTAAAGTGGGAAGTGCTATGGTTTGGACAGAAATGATACTTTTTGGTTTTTTGGGGTTTTTTTTTAAAGGACGCTTCTTGGTGTTAGAAAACATCCAAGAAAYCAGCCCACCCATGCTGCTGCTGGCTGCTGGAGGAGTGATTCCTTTGGTGAAGCTCATGTGAAATGTGCGAGCTGAGGTTTTCTTACAGCTCAGAGGCACAGACCATSGCAGGGCAGGTCCTGGGATCTTCCCCGGCAGGAAGCTGCAGATGTCCCAGCTTCCTGACGGGAAATATTTCTGAATTATTTGCCTTTGACGCTCAGCCTTATCCACTGCTGCTTGCATTCCTGGTGCCGTGGTCCCCTCTCCAGGAGCGTGGGTGAGGGATGGACAGGCAGSCAGGAGCTCGGTGGGGGCTGGTGGTGTCTCAGCTCTGTGTGCACGCTGCCCCCGAGCCACCCGGGCAAAGTGTGYGCCAGCAGCCTGCCTGCCTGAGCAGATGGGGGCTGTGAAGGGTGAAACGCTGGGAATTGCCATCCCAGCTGAAAGCAGATCCAGGTGGAGCTGCCATTCCCCTTCACCTTCCCCCAGCTTGTTTTGCCTGAAGACATGGGTCAGGTTTAACTCTTACCTGTCAAAGCTGCCTTCTGCTGCCGCTGCAGATCGGGAGCAAGTGCCGGGGGTTGCCAGAGTTGGCACCAGCTTTTCTCATTATCTGGGGACGTTTATTCTGCCACAGTGGCTCGGTTTAATGAACTCCCTCACAGCTGGTGTTCTGATGTAAGCCCCAGGTCTCAGTACGCAGAGTGCTCAGGTTTGCCTGTCTGCACAAAGTGCCATCTTCAACACAGTGCACTCAGACAGCACTGACCTGTCCCTTTCAGGTGCAATGTCCCCACTCAGACACTGGGCTGTGTCCCCTTCCTGACGGGTGGCATGTGTGCCTGGTGTGTTGGCAGACACAAGGAAGGTGTCAGAGCAATTGYTCCTGTCCTCTGGACAGTCCCCAGCTTGCAGGGGCTGGAGGTGGTGCTCAGCCCCAGCCCATGTGGGACAGGACAGTGGAACAGCTCACAGTTTATTCCTGCAGGACCATGGGTTATCTTTGCCTGTTTTGCCTTTTCCCTCTGTTACTCCCCAAAAGCCTCTTTCCACTGAACAGCTTGTGCTTGTGCAAGTTAACACCCAGCAGATAAATGGAGACGATTCTAATGAGAACACAGTGAATAACTCCTTCTGCCCCTGCCCGTACCTCAGTTAAAGCTGTGACAGTCTGTGGGAGCTCTTGTCCTTCTCCGTGCTTTGTGCTCCCATTTGCCCTTGACTCTGCTTGGAGAAAGCTTGGAGAAAGTGATGAATGAGATGTGCTGGGCCTTTGTTTGCAGCCTGTGTGAGATACTCAGGGAAACATTTGTTGATGGAAATAATGGATTTTATTGACTTCCAGAGAAAGGTGGGGGAAAAAAAGGAATAAATAATTTCAGTGTTTTGAGGTTTGGAGTTTTAGCCRAGATGCTCTGGCAGATGATGGAGAGAATGAATAGTCTGGGCAACTTGTAAAAAACACGAGGATTGTTGCCGTTCAGAGGGCAGGCTCAGGGCAGTGAGGCTCTGCCTGGCATCTRGCATTGTGGGAGTGCAAAGGGACTGACAGTGTGGTGTCTCCCGAGCTGCAGGTATTGGGATGAATTCCACACCTGTGCCCTGACAGCGCTCTGGGAGTGCCAGAAGGAAGCAGCGGCCGTCTGGGAGATGCTGAGAAGGGAGTCCCGAAAAAACAGATTTCAAGGCAGCCTGTTCGACCTCTGCAGCCCCAGCATGGCCCAAAGCTTTGCCTGGACCCGCATTCCCAACATTTCCATCCTCAGCGTCCCCCTGATTGTCACTTGGCTGAACTTATAAACTGCAGCTCTGTGAGTATCCCAGCAAAGGTGATGGCAGTGTGTGGCATGGCATCTTTCAGATCTTTTTTCCAAACCTTTGAGGAATATACTGTGGAGCTCAGAAAGTCCCAGCTCCATCTTGTGTCTGTGAGACATGGAAGAGCTCAGCAGCWTCTCCCAGGTGTTAAAATTTCTCTGTAATTTGGAACAACTCCTGTCCTTTTCTGCCTCAAGGCTCATGCACAGATCTGGCTGACTGGAGAATTTGGGAACTTGTAGACAAGGGGCAGAGGATTTGGGGAAAAATGATGTATTCTGGAAAAAGGATGAATGCTGGACACTTTGGCACTCTTTCATGGCTACTGGAAGGAAACCTGTTTACTTTGCTGACTCTTGCCAYCAGATCAACTCTCCAGGTTTTTGATTTGGGCACTCAAAATGAGATGGGTATTTTTACCACTGCTCTRAGGGGCAGCGGATGATATCTGTCCTGTCACAGGCTGAAAGGAGGTCTTTACTGCCCTGTACTGGCCTTTTATCTTTGAGGACATGGCAAAACACCTGCTGAACAATAATCACAGTTGCATGACTTCTCTTGCACACATCTGAATTCCCAAGTAACTTCTGTGTTATGTGTAAATCCCTTTTCTAAGGATATAGAGGGGGGAGAGGGAGTATCAAGCTAGGAGGACAAATGGGATTTATAGTAACTCTTCTGCTTTAAAGTTTTCCCCAAGGTACCTGTAAGCAGCTCTGTGGGTAGAAGTATATAATTCCAGAGTATTAAAGTTTGTTGTAGAGCCAACAGCATGGCAGAAGTTATTTGTCCTGGCTCTTGCTCAACAGCACAGTCTCCTCTTGTCTCCTTTGTGGCTCAGAGTGTTGTCAGTTTTGTAGCTTCAGTACAAGCATGGAAGTATTTGGAACAGAGAGGTGTTTGCAGGTGATTTCTGAGTATGTTAGAGAAACACAACAGTATCATCGGTTAGCCCAAGGCAGTCTGTGTTCTAAGGATGCTGATGGATCCCTGTGCCCTGCCTGGCTGCACAGGGCTCTGGGGTGTGTGCTCTTCAGTGTGAACAAGGGATTTAGGGCCCTGCCTACACCACATATCCCACCAGATGCATTCCAGGCAGTGGGAAAGCTTCTAGAGCAAAAGATTTTTTTGCTAACAATGGTGCTGGGCTTTGCTGCTTTCCTTTGGAACTCACGCGTTCTTCCTCTTACCTTCACTCAACACTCTGCTCCTGCAGCAGCAGAAGAGAATGAAGAAATCGAGGCAAATTCAACTAAATAAGCCAGGGAGGGGCAGCTGGTGTTCAGACAGCACTTCAGTGCACCTTGGCTTTCTACACACAGCAGAGTTGTTACTTATATATTCAACGTTCAGCATCTGGGGCACAAAGCCTTAGGGTGAGTGTGCAGAAAGGGTAAACCAGAGCAGGGTAAAACCTGGAGTGAACCACCCAGATGCTCCATTTTGTTCTTCTCACTCAATTCCAACAGCACTGTTTGCTGTTTGATCCTSTTCTCCCCTCCCCTGTTACCCTCTTGTGGCTGGGGTAAGCTGAAGCAGGGGCATGTCATGTACAACCAAGACTAGAGTATCTGGGATCCAGATCCTGTACCTGCTCTTTGTTTAAAACAGATTTTTAATGCCTTTAGGAAAAGAAATAAGCACAGCCCTCTAAAATCCTACAACCCTTGCATTCCCTCTGTCAAAATTTTCTACTTTGAAACAGCCTTGGGGAAAGGRAAGGTAAAAGCATCAGATCTGCAAGAAATCTTCCTTTTGCAAAACTCTGGATGCAAGTGGCTGACTGCCATTGCCACTGTCTCTGTGAAAAGCAGGTGTTGGGACATATCTTCCCTGGCAGCAAATCCCTCAACTATTGCACACAAAAAAAAAAAAAAAAAAAACCCCAAAGATTCATTAAGAAACAAAGACCATCTGCCACCGTTCTGGTATAGAGCAGTAGATTTTTTTTTTTAAAGCCAAAGGTGCTTCTAAATCTGACTGAAAGCATGTGAGAGAAAACTAGGTCTCACAGTATGGGAGTGATGAGTTTCCTCAATCAGTATTTCATTTTTAGCAGAACTTCCTCCATGCCTAGGACAATTACAGTAGAAGGCCTTTAAAAAGAAACTTATACTCACATTCAGTTCTCCTAGGCAGTCAGCAGCCTTTCAGAAAGATTTCTGATCCTACAGCACACTTTATGCTGATGAATACAGCTCCCAGGATGTCCTGCAGCCTCAGTATTAAAGCYCCATTTGTCAAGGATTCTTCTCATGGCCTTGCTCTGAGTTTCTCCAGATACAAAGTTGTCCCCAGATTTAACCCCCTCAGGGAAGCTGCTGAAGCAGTTACAGCATATCTTGTATATTCAAAAATAAATGGGTTAAGTGTTCCTTAGTCCAAAGTCTTCACCTTTGTTCTTGCACGGGAACAAAGATGGCAGCTCTGTTAATGCAGGCCCACAGCATCTCTGGGAGCAGCTGGAAGAATGTGGCTTTGTCTCCTCACTCTCAAATTCACTGTAATTAATCTTCAGCTCCCACTTGCCTCAAGAACAGCCCCGAAGAACACAGGAGTTCACATCACACTTTGGTGTGGTATTAAGCCTTAAATTAAAACTGCAAACTTTCCTTGTCCCTGCAGGACTGGGATGTTCTTCCTCAGGAATAGCACCAAAAAGCAGCAGAGGACAAAATGACCCTGAAGGAGTCTTAAAACATGACTAACAGCACGCCAGTGCTTGTCACCCCGAGGCAGAGCTGCCCTCTGCTCCACGCCCTGAACCCAACCACATGCACACTCCCTGGTCCTTTCTGAGGGAGATACTGGCACCTACTGGAGACCAGTTTATATCCAGAGGAGAAAAACAAGTATCCCTGCATGTGAGAAACGAGCAGATTTTGAGAAGGGATGGACTGCCTTGCTGCAGGGGCAGCCCTAGGAAGTGACCTCGGGCTGGGCCTCCAGACTGGCTCCTGCCCAGAAGAACACCCGTGTAAAYTCTTCCCTCAGAAGGGCTGCTACTGTTAGAAACTCTGCTCACAGGGGCATTGGTCAGGAGGGGCTCCTGGTGTAATCCCCCAATATAAAAAGTGCTGGTGACTACTTGTGTAGACAGAAATCCTCCTCTGAAGGAGACCTGCTGAGTATGTAAAGCAGCAGGATGTCATCCTGCCCCAATTTACAGTGTCTGAGTGTGAGAGCAGGGACTGAAATGCAATTCAATTCCGCAGTAACAAAAGTCAAGAGCAGCTTCAAAGAGTTTATCAACTTCGATCTCACATCATCCCACCACTTTTCAACAAGCTGAATTAGCAGATAAGCTATGCAAATTAAYATTTACAAATATTAACATACAAAGRGAAGTTGCTGCAGCAAGATGCTGCACATGAGAAAAATCTTTCTCTAGACCTGGCTTTGGGATTGCACAACCTGGCCATCTCTCAGTGGAARCCAGGCAGTGTGCTGCATGCTTGGGGTGTTGGATCTGGAGGAACCACCTGGCTCAGGCCTCTCAGCAGTAAAGGGGTGTCCCTGCCTGATGAAGCTTATTTGAAGTGCTTCTGAATAAAGGCACATCCTGTTATTTTGAGAAATAGCAGCAGTCTCTTATTTAATATCACCTCTACCGGGCCAGAGCCGCTGCTGAAGCCTGATGGGAAGGCCCAGACAAGGGGGAAGAGCATCATGGCTCCAGAACACTTTTGCAGCTTCCCCAGGACAGCTCCAGGCTCAGGCTGGACATGTGGAGATCCTGGACKGCTGATACTCCCTCTGAAGTGGGATTATGCCAGCTGACTTCCCAAGACAGCACTCAATGATGCCTTCTTTTCAGAGCAGAGGTATGAAATGTTTATTGTAGGAAATTTTATGTGCCCCAGACAGTGGGCACCTCACAGCCTTGTGTTCTTTGGCTGCATCCTTCTGTTGCCATGATACAGACACTCATGATATTCCTTGAAGTGCTCAGCTTCCCAGGAGAGCCGTAACACTCACAGCAAYATATTTTTATTATTACAAAAGATTTCTTCAGCAAACTGCTGTCTGTCACCTCTATGTATCAAACATGGAAACAGCAAACAAACCCATCTAACATTACAGGTTATTTAGTGTCTCAGCTGGTGATTCAGGTAAGTACAACTATTTTCTTTCTCCCCATCCATTYGTTTCTTGACTTTTTTCCCAACCAAAGCCCAAACAAGTCACAGATTGGGAGCAGCAGCTCCCAGTCCCACGTCTCACCGTGCCAGCTCTCGCAAGAAGAGCTGACCATTGTGTTAACCACACAGGGCACTCCCACATCGTTAAATTCCAAACGCTCCTCACGCACCAAGTTTTGCTACCTGGCTTTTAACAGTCTCATGAGTGAAGAGTTTAAGGGCACACTCTCCATACAGTCATATTAATACTTTGTGTTAACAAAATAAACATCTGCTCCTCCCCCGTTGTCAGCTGATGCCAGAGGAGATGCTCAGACTCATGCAGTCACCGAGGTCCAAAATCAAAAAATTAATCATAAAGTCTAAACAGACCTGCTGTGCTTCTTCAGGGATGATTCCGAGGCATTGGATGCACTTGTGCTGGGAACAATGACATAATGCAGCATGTTGTTGCCAGAGCCAGTCTATACGTTGGATTTGGGGGCGGAGTTGAGGGGGATTTCTCGGAGCTCTATCCTCATGCACAGGTACTCCCCGATGGCTGCCATCAGCGCCGTGCACACGATGTGCACCAGCCACCACGTCAGCGTCGAGGGGAAGCGCGAGTTGTAGATCCAGCAGCCCAGGAGGTGGAAGAAGTGAACGGTGACGGTGAAATCCAGGCACTGCTTCCCTCGGCGGATGAAGTACAGCAAGCCCAGGGCACTGCAAAATAAAGACAAGAGATTAATGAACTCCACCAGACCTATGGAAAAGAGGGGGCAGCAAGAGCTATCAGCAGCTGATTATATAGTGGTTTTAGAACTTCTTCAAATCTTTTAAGAATAGATTGTTTCTGACCTCTCTCCTGGCTGCTGCAGCAAGGCTTACAGCTTTTTAATTACATGATGGCAGGGAAATGAAATTTTAGTTTAAAAATTCCTGCCCATTCTCTTCACTATCTCCCCTAGTACTCTCTGTACAGTGGCAAAATACGTTAGTGTTTACAGATCAGTCTTTGCTGAGATACATTAATTCTAACTTTTAGTAAAACCTGTCATAGAAGCAAATCTCATTCCCAGCTGGGAAACTGAGGCAGTGAAGTGAAATGACTCTTCCAGATTCCATAAAGCCAAGAGTCAGCAGTTCCCAACTGCCCTCAGCACACATGTTTAAGAAGGCACATGGATTTCACGAGATGTTTGGAGAGAGGCAGTACATCACACTGAATTCTTTTACAGCTTAATGATATGAAAGGACAAGATGCAAGTGCTCCAGCTAACTTCAGACTTACCAGGTGAGTGCATTGAGGATGAAAGCCATCATGGAGAGCCTCCCCGGCGGGGTTGAGAAGCCTAAAATCTACATGGGACTATTAGTAGGAACCCGCGGCACAAATCGCAGCCCGAAATCTCCCGTGGCGCAGCCCTGCATGGATCAGGATCTACACGAGGAGCTGGGCRTGTCTGTCTGTCTGGGGGCACCTATGGGAAAGGGAAAGGTCTGGCTCTGTGCTGAGGGGAACCACCTAAGCTGGGGGTGGAGTGTGTGTGCCCATACTGGGGTTACCTCTAGGAGGAGGGGGAGTTGTCTTTATGCTGGGGGTACCTGTACAGGGTGTCTCTATAGGGGGGCATCACCTACAGAGTGAGGAGCTCTCTCTCTATACAGGGTACCTACCACCTGTCCCGGCTGTCTGTCTCTATATGGGGGCTACCACCCACACACATCCAATGCTGTCTCCACCCCARGGTACCACCTATTCAAAGGGACAACTCCACCTCCACACCGGGGCACCTAACACAAGACAGCAGGTCTGTGTATTGGGGGGCTGCTACACGGGGTAGGGAAGCTCTGCGTCCACACCGTGGCGCTCCCTGGGCGGGGGGCTGTCCCTAACACCGGGAATGCCCACASGAGAGCGGGGTCTGTCCCCTCAGGAGAGCCCCAGCCAGTCCCCCCCGCTCCAGGGGCCTGTGCCCACGGCGACTAACCCGGGGCGCGCCCTCACCTCGTCGCTGAAAACCTGCTGGAGGGAGGGCCCGGTGCTGCCCAGGGTGCCGAGGAGGGCGAGCCAGAGCCCCAGTGAGCTGTAGTATCCCGCCTGCAGCAGCACCATCTGCGCCACGATCAGCGCGGGGTCCCACACGTAGCTGCGGAACTGCGCCGCCATCGCCCGCCCGCCGCCCGCGACGGAAGTGCCGCCGCCGCCACGAGAGAGCGCCCCCTAGCGCGGGGGAGGACCTGGTGCTGCCTCCGAGCGCCGCCCGCTGCCCCCGACCCCGCTCGGTCCCGATCCCGATCCTGATCCCGATCCTGATCCCGATCCCTATCCCTATCCCGATCCCGATACGATCCCGATCCCGGCCCTGATCCCGGTCCCGATCCCGGTACCTATCCCCGTGCCGATCCCGATACGATCCCGATCCCGATCCCGGCCCTGATCCCGGTCCCGATCCCGGTCCCGATCCCTATCCCGATCCCGATCCCGGTCCCGATCCCGATCCCGATACGATCCCGATCCCGGCCCTGATCCCGGTCCCGATCCCGGTACCTATCCCCGTGCCGATCCCTATCCCGATCCCGATCCGCGCTCCCTGCCCACGACCCCAGAGCCCCGACCCGCACTGTGCCCACTGACCACCTCTCTCACATCTGCCTGCCCAAGGCATCCCCAGCCCTGTCCCCTGCCTTGGGTCAATGCCTTCAATAACTTCGCTAAAAGTTGCTTAAAAGTCAGACTCGTTTTGGTGGCCTCAGTGTTTGCTTGGCTTCAGGTGTGAGAATTATCACTGCCTGAATAGTGAAATTCCCAAGGCTGTGTGGGACAACAGATGATTTTGGAGATAAGTCTTCCCCAGACCCTGTCCCTGCCCATCTGTGCTGRTGTCAGTGTGTTCAATAACTGGGCTGAGCTAAAGACACAAATACCAACCATACAAGAAATTATTGTCCCTGGGTATTTCCTTTCATTTCTAGGCCAGTTCCCTTAGGCRCTGTGGCTCTTGGCAGCTTGCTGCCCAGCTGTGCTCATTTTAGCTGTAGGCCATGGGGCACCAGGATGTTGTTCTGAGTCCTGGTGTGCCCTGGTAGCACCTTTCCATTACAGGGCTGGGTTGGCTTCTTTTGGGAGATTTCTTCTGATACGTGGTTTTTCTGTTTGATCTCATGATATGGCCAGGTGCCAGCGTCCCTCATGCTCCATTGTGCCCCTTCTGTCATCAGCTCTTGGCTGCTGGGGCTCACWGTGAGCTGTCCTGCTCACTTGGTATAAGAATTGTCACTGACTCAACAGCAAAATCCCCAAGGCTGTGTGGGACAACRGAGCATTTTGGAGACAAACTCTTCACTGGAAAAAGAAGAGGAGGCACCCCCGGGCTGTTTTGGTGGATGGGGGTGTTGCCACAAGAGCCATTTTCACCTGGAAAAGAGAGGAGGAGGACTAAAAAGGGGAATCCAGCTTCTATGGGAGGTGGTAGRCTCACATCAGTCGTGGGTGTGGAATATGCTGGCTATAGGAACGCAGATTATGATCTCTGACAGGCTCTCATGACGTTTTTTCCATGCCTCTTATGGGAAGTTCCCTGTGCAGCTTTGTTTTCCTTTCCTCATTCTGTGAATTTCACTTTGCTGAGCCAGATTTGACACATTTTGCTCCCTGYTCCCGGACCATCTCCTAGGAAGGATTGTGCAAGGCAGAGGCACATGTGTGGTGGATGTGGGCCACTGCTGCTGAGTTCTCACTTAGACCTTTGGAGTATTTATTTTTGCAGAAGTTCCAGACTTCTCCAGTACAAAAATGAACAAGGGAAAATCCCAGCCCTGGCAGGGCTGTCTGCTGCCAAGACATTGCTGAGCATAAATTGTGACGCTCGACACTTCCTCTCTTAATTCTTGGTAGAAATTGGTTTCCTTTCTTGAAATCTGCTGTGTTTGGCTCTCAGAGGCATGTAAGCCACCGCTTGGATATCAATTTTGACTTACCTCTTTCTTTTATAGTCCCTTATAGGGCTAAATTTCCTTTGCCAGAAAAACTTTGGCAGTTTAGACAAAGCCAACTAAAACTCCAAGCTAGTGTAAGGTAGGACTGTTGGTATCACTGCTGGGTGTCTTTCCACAGCCAAATATCTGATTTACCCAAAAGTCCATGGTATCACAAGATGCAAGCTGGTGTTTTGGGAGGTGTTGACTTGAATTGCTTTGGAATTTGAGGCTTCTCCCTCCTTGGTTGCTGCCCTGTGACTGAAGGCACCGCATGGGCACGGCAGCAGCCAAGCCTGAGGTGTGATTGGAGGCTCCCTACTGACCTGGGTGGGCAGAGCACCCATCTGGACACCATGAGATGCTGTGGCACAAAGACATTTGTGCTGCAGCTCAGCTGCAGTCCAGTTTGTGAACTTGTTTCCTGACTGATTTTGGGATGGCATCTTGCATGGTCATGTCTGGTTGTCCATGCCACTGTTTTGGCTGTCTCTCCTCTGCAGCCTGCTCCACCATATGGCACTGTGCCCTTCTCCTGGAAAAGAGGGTGTTCTCCCTGTGACATGCCCTTGTCCCACCCCCGCTCTGTGGAATAAAGTTTAAAGTGGTCCTGGAAAGCAAACAGCATTGGGGAATTAAATGGCATTCTTAATTTCCCTTTTCTTCCTCTTCAGTTTAAACAGAAAGTTGGAGGCAGCTGTGAAGGAAACGCATTAAAGGGAAAAGGATGTCGAAACACAGAGATCATGTGGGTGCCACAGTGGGTGCTGCTGCCTGACTTCTGGTTAGAGTGTCCTTTTTAACCAGTGGCTGTTCTGTGTGTGACACGTGTGTGTCATGAAGAGCAGCAGGTGGACACAGAAGTGGCAATATGCCCAGGACACAGCAGATGAGGGTGTACCCGGATCACATGAAACTATTGTGGTCACTCTTTATCAAGAGTGTAGAAAAAGAATGCCCTATTTAGCCAGAGATTCTTTCCATAAGAAATAGCTATCTAGGAGGGCATTGTTTTTCCTTCCCAGGAAYCATTGCCTAAAACAGGAAGCTGTTTATTTAGGTGATCCGTATTTTACCAGCTGGTGTACAAAGGGCGGTGCTGTCTGAATGATCTTTGCTTGAGTTCATTTCCCTCTTGACAGGAAGGCAGGATTTGTGCTAAGGTCACCTTTGCTAAAGTGACAATAAGGCTAAGAGACTCATTTCCAGAATAACTCAGCATTAAGTGGCTCAAACTGTGGGGTGAGAGTTTCAGTCACTCCTCTTCCTCCACCCACGTGGTGTGCAGGTGTGTTTTCCCAAAGACTTCAATGTACTGAATGGACTTTGGGAGTTGAGATTTTTTAAAACTCTGCTTAAGGTTTCTTTGTGCTTGAGAATCCTGCTCTAAGCTTGCTTTAAAATCTGCCTCTAGGAACTGTGCTGAGCTTGACTGGAGAATYTCTTTTCCTGTTTAGTGCAGTAGAATTTATGATCAAGAGTTATCTAAAGGGCCCTGCATGTGGCGTTCTCAAGATTATTCACACATTTCCTGATGTGCCATGTAAAAGTGCAATTTTCTCATCCTCCAAATGTGTTGTATTTTGACACTCCATTCCACTGCCATCATGTTTATGTTGTGTTGGTAACTGTCAGCTGTTTATTTTTATTTTCAGCGTGAGAGTTAAGCAACCCTTCACTGTTGAGCACTAGGTTAGGAACAATGGTGGCTGTGTTATTTCTCAGCCAACTAATTTTTATATGGAGAAGACACACCTTGAATGTGAGAATTCATTGCCCAGAACAAATGTGTTTCTCAACATGCATTTTATTTTTCTTCTGCTTCTCTCCCTTGTAGTGAGGTTTCAGGAAAAGACATTTCAGTGGTGCATTTTTGCTCTATGGGCCCATTTGTCCTGTTGCTCTCTGTAAGCGTCATATACCCACAGATTTTCTGCATTTTTCCAGAGAGAGGAGAATGTGAGCATTTTGAAAGGGAGCACTTGAAGGGCAGAATGAAGGCAGCTWTTTTATGGCCATAAATTTACAGATTACCTATTACTATTTTTATGGCTGCATCTCCTCTCATTCTCTTGAGACACAGCCACAGAACATTTCCGTGTGTGTGAGGAATGGAGGTGGATCTACACAGTGCACTTTGAAAATGTCATCAKTAAAGTTACATAAACTTGTTCTCAAGGTTGAAAAGTACGTTAGGGTTGAGTTTAATTTTCTTTTCCGTTTCCAGAAGCCCAAGATCAGTTTGCCTGAAGGATTGTGCACTCAAGTGGACAATGTGCATGGTCCCTGGGCCAGGCAGACTYCATCCTATCACAATAGAACTTCCCTGGGATGGAAAACACCGTCCCGTGCCATGSAAGGGGATTTTTTGGTGGAGGGGTGTGTGTTGAGGGGTATGATAACCAGGAGCTTGGCATATTGTGCTTGTTTGGAGAGGAAGTTAACAGGTGAGTGAGCAGTGCTTGTAGCCACAACACAGAAAGCTGGTTTTGAAAGCATCTTTGTGGTGGCTGCTTTACTTGGAAGGAGGTGTAGAGAGGTCATGGCTACATGCACACAAATACAGGTGGCATTTAGGGGGACATGGAGTACTTCTGGCCACCTTGTGCTGCTGAGGCTGTTTCCTGTCGGGCAGATGTCTTGGTATGGATCATCCTCTGCACATTTAACCCAATTTGTGCACTCTGATCCTCACCACAACTGCTCCTCACCTCTGCTGAGTGTCCAGAGCTGGAGATTTATGGGAGCTGGGTTCCCTGGCTGCACCAGGAGTGATTTTTATCAATTCCTCTGTGTGATGAAGTGAGGGTAATAAGGAAGGGTAGTGACCTGCAGATCCCTCCCTCATGGCCTTGAATGCTGAGGTGACCTAAAAGGTTGGTGACACACAGATGTCCCAAGCACAGGAGGTCATGTGCCACAGCAAACTCCCCCACAGCCTGCTCCAGCTCGGTTCCTACCATTACCTGCATGGTAATGTGYGCTGTCTTCTCTTCAGATCTTAACWATTTTTTAAGCCCTGAGCAGTGCTCCTTGTCACTTCATATCATGCCAACAGGTTCCACAGCCAGCTCAGCACGGTGCTCCCAGGAGATCCTCCTGTCAGCGATCATCTGTGTAGGCTCAGTCCTAGCAAACACTGAAGACATGTCTGGATCTCAGCTCACACCYTCTGTAGCTGTTTGTTCCCAAAGAAACAGGCAGCAGGAAAAGCTGCTTCACTTTAAGGACCTTTTTGGTTTCAGGTGGGACTGGGGGAATGAACAATTGGGATAAATTTGTAGTGCTGGAGCAAGCTGAGAACCAGATCAAGTGCAGCTGGCATCCTTACCTGGCAGGTGGGATTGTGGCAAACAYGCTTTGCTGAGCATTGCTCCACTGATAAGAAAATATTTTATTCTCTACAATATAGAACCCAAGCACAAATTGATGTGGCTGCAGTGGGGGCACAAAGCTGTACTGCTATGGTATTTCAGGTGCCCCTCGGGTTAAGGGGCTGAAATAGGTACTGTCAAGCAAATAGTTATGGTCAGGCAAAGTTATTGATGTGAGAAGAGAAACGGAAATTGTTAAACGGTGCTGCTGGGGTTTCCCCCTTTCTTTATCAGTGTGGAGTTTTTGCGCTTGCCGCTTGCACAGAAGATTGAGGGAGCGGTTTCGTGTTCCATCCCTGACGAGCCCCGAGTGATGTAACATCCCGCCGGATAACCGCAGCGGCGACACGCAGCCAGGGACAGGGACTCGCTCTCGCTTTTCTGTAAATGTGACGCTGTCACTTGTGGAATGCTGCGAAAGCAGATGCTGCGTGCCCACTCCCACCACTTTCCCTTTCCCTCCTTCTTCCCCTCGCTTTCCCTTCCCCCTTTTCCTTTTCCCTCTCCTTTCACTTCTCCTCCGCCCTTTTCGTTTTCCCTTTCCCCCCCATTTTCACTTCTCCCTCCTCTTTCCCATCCTTTTCCTCCTTTCATTTTCTTCTGACCCCTTCCTCCCTGCCTTTTCCCCCTTCCCTCCCTTTTCCTCCCCTGTTCCCCTTTCTTCCCCTCCCTCTCTTCTCCTTTATCCCCTTTACCCCCACTCCCCCTAACCCAGTGGCCGCCGGCAGTGCGGGGGTCCCAGCCGTGCACAGGGGGTTCCAGAGCCGGTCCCCTCCGTGTCCCCAGCAGTGGCAGCCCCGCAGTGTCCCTGCACCGGCCGCCCCCCGGGATCGGTGCGGGACGCTCGCAGCCCCCCGGGATCGGTGCGGGGCCGCTCGCAGCCCCCCGGGATCGGTGCGGGACGCTCGCAGCCCCCCGGGATCGGTGCAGGGCTTCTCGCAGCCCCCCGGGATCGGTGCAGGGCACTCGCAGCCCCCCGGGATCGGTGCGGGGCGCTCGCAGCCCCCCGGGATCGGTGCGGGGCGCTCGCAGCCCCCCGGGATCGGTGCGGGTGTGGAGCGGGGCCGGGGCATTCCCGGCGGGGCGGGAGCAGCGCCGCTCCGCCCCCGCGGGCAGTGCCGGCCCTATAAGGGCGGTGGCAGCAGCGGGGCACGGTCAGAAGCCGCTCCGATCGGATCCGTCCCTCCGTGGTCCTGTCTGTCCCGGTACAGCCTAGCCCAGCCCAGCCCAGCCATGCCGCTGCCCCGCGTCCCGCTGCGCGCCGCGCTCCTGCTCCTGCTCGGCCTCCTCCTGCGAGCCGCCGCCGCCGAGTCGGTGAGTGCCGCCGGGACCCGCGGGACAGGGGAAAGGGGAGGCTCTGCCCCGGCAGCGAAGGGCTCTCGGTGTTACCGGGGGTGGTGACCCGCGTCTCTCGGACCCCGCTCGTCAGTAGAAAGCCGGTACCACCAATGCCTCCCCGGGGCTCTGCCGCCGCTGCTTGCCCTGCTCCGGGAAAAGGGCAGGGTGGGCGAAATAGGGAGACGGCGATAGGGCAGCTCGCGTTCTTCCTCCGGTTGTCTTGGCTCGGACGCGGTTTCCTCCAGCAGATGCCAAAGCAATGTCGTCCCGGGCTGGCCGTGCCCTGTGCGGGGCTCCTGCCCGCTGTGGAGCTGTCTGGGCGGCTGTGCCGCTCCTCACGTATCCCGTTCTGCCCCGTGCTGCGCTCGGAGCGGCGCAGGAGACGCGGCTGCCTGGTGGAAATGAGCTGCTCTGCTTTACAGCCTTGATCTCCAGCTGCGGGTCATGGAAGTCCTGTAATTCTTGTGCATGTGTGGCGGGTTGGATGCGTGCGATGGGTCWCAGCACCTGGACAGGCTTTCCAGCCTTACCTGAGTTTGATTGTGCTGCTACCTACTGTCTTTCTGTGTGTATCGATCCCTCCTCGCTTCCACATGGGTGTGAAAAACCGGTRCGATACCGTGGAGGGTTTAATAATATCTTAAATATATAATGAGGTGGAACATTTTGGATGCTTCAAGCCGGTCCATGTGGGGTCTTCGCAGTGAAGCGCAGTTCTGGGGATTCTGGCTTCCCCGCTGTTTGTTTGTTTTTGTGCTTGACCATCTTGCTGATAATGCACTCAGGGCAGATTCCTCTGTTAGTGTGAAAGAACTGCTGAGATTAAGGTAACTGCAGGAGATCAGGGGTTCCCAAAGTAGGTTTAATCACCCCCGTTGGTTTGTTTTGGACTGAAGGCAGGGTGGGCAGATCACAACCGATAAGGCTCTTCTGCTTTCTACTAGGGGCACAGGGCTGGGGGGTTGCTGATTGTAGAGCAGGAAACTCCCACAGAGAGYATCTCTGTAGTAATTGTCAGTTACTCTCTGCTAAAACCAAGCAGYCCAAATCCACTTTACTCTAATCTGGTGTCTTTATCCCTGCCATTAAGCACGTGAATCGGTCGTTTGGGAACTGGCCCAAACTAGTAGGGCAAACCTTTGGGGCAGACAGCATCTGGAAGTTGCACTGACCATGTTTGGTATGAAATGCAACTTGGTATCCCTAGGGACTGGAGTGGTCTGCAAGCATCGGATTTCTGCAAAGACAACAAATTTTGCACAGATGTGGTCCGTAAATCCTGATACAGAACTTACACGGAATATTTATTCGTGTCTTTTAAGCTACCTCAGTACGAGTGTATTCTTGAGAAGTAACGCTGGCCTACTATAAACCCTTATCCAAACAAATTGTTTGGGTTACAGGCTGCTGGGGAGKAGACGAGGATGACACACGGTTTGGGAGAGTTCTGCTGGCCCTCCTCCCATATTATTTTTTTAATAGCACAGCCAAAACGTGCAGGGCTGCACAGCATGTGGCTCTCGGTTTTTCTATGCGGGCAGGGTGAAGACAGGTAGCTGTTTCTTAACAAGATGGGGATTGTATTTCTTGTGCTTATGTAAGAGCGTGGATGTTGAGAGTGATTCGGTGCTTGAATATTTCCCCGAGCCTGTACAAACAAAAATGCCTTGGCTCTTTTCCCCTTGAGCAGCTTTCTGGTGTAAATGGGATTTCTCCGTGTGAAGCAATCCTGGATGTGTAAGAGGGTGGGGAATATTACTGAAGTGCCTGAGTGTGACGTTGGTGCTCCGGCTGTGGGTGGGTGGGTTGTGTTACAACAGCCCCGCAGTTTTGTGTGAGAACATTGCCTCYTTCCCGCGGGGCCGGGGGAGGCTGGAGCTGCTCCTGATGTCACCAGGTGGTCCCCAGCCCTCTCCGCCTGAGTGCCTTGGAAAGCAAAGGATGTGTGGGCAGGATGCTCCCCTCTGTGCTGAGCAAGGATGGGCTTCCTGCAGAACATGCTTGAGGGGGGATGGACAGAAAGGCAYCAGTGCATCCAAAATGTGGGATCGGTGGAGTTAACAAAGGATGTGATGTCTGCCTTGCTTGGGCTGAGTGGCATCGCTGAGCTCTCCCTGTGCTTTCAGCATCCAGAAGTGCCCCTGGCAGCGCAGGAGGGAAGCAAGGGCTATTTCCCTGTGGTGGAGGGTATTCCCTGTGCTGCAGGCTCAGTTTGTCTGGGCAGCAGAAGAGCCRAGTGCCCAGAGCTCAGCAGGGCCAGAGCAGTGCAAGTGGGCTGCWGGCTTGTTGCAGCTGTCCTACTTTTGTGCCTTGAAGTATGCAGGAAAAGTCCTCATGCAGCATGACATCGTGTTCGTGTGTCCTCAGCAGTGCAGAGGAGTACAAATCCAACCCAGAAGCTGCTGGCAGAGGATTGCTCAGGGAGAGGGGGGAGGCTTCATGCTTTTTGTGGGCTCTGTTTGCTGGTTTAAAGCAATCATGCTCAGAGGCCTCCTGATTGGCAAAGCTGGTGTCTTGTTGATGATAGCTGTGTTTGGAAAGTAGTGCAGCATTATTAATGTTAAAACCGGTTTGGCTTGTCCTGCTGCCATTGATCCCCGAGGCCTGTTCTTTCTGCTCTTTGCCCAGTTTCTCATCTGTCCCTCCCAATCAAATCAAGACATTGCTATCTGCACGTTTTACTTTATTTTACCTTGGCTTGCCACGCTCACATTTAGAGTGAAACTCTCCATTGTTCCAGTCTCCCTAAAACACAGAGCAGCAAAATGACRGTGTCTAAAGCGATGTCCCTTAGCCCTGAAGGGGAAAGAGCTCATGACTTTGGCTAATCAAACCTTTAGCTGTTTGTTGGGATGAAATGCCTGTAATGTGCAGGGAAAAAAAAATAACCTCTTTAGGACCTTGTACTTTGCTGAAGTGCATGCACAGCTCCTGGGCCGGGAGTTCAGGGGTGCACGGTCCTTCTCCAGCTCAGCACCTTGTCCCCGCTAGATGTGGAGGTTCCCATGGGTGAGAACAGTCACCCTGCAGCACTTGGGGCACAATCAGGGAAACAGCCCTGCTCTCATCTGTCCCGAGTGCTGCCAGCTCCCATGCTGGAGAGTGCTCTCCTGTGGTTCAGAGCTTTCCCGAACATCTTACGCAAGAGGCAAATGGGGGCTGAACTTGGTACTTTTCAGATTTGAGATACCAGAGGCTCGTTCACCCTGGGAAGTACAGGCTGTTAGCCAAACTGATTGCTCTCTTTTCTGCCCCTCAGGTTGCTCTCTTCTAAGATCCTGGCACTCTGAGGTCCTGTAAAGGTCTGCATTCAGTTCAGCAACAGGGAAAATGTTTTYTCCTATGTGTCTTCCCCTCTTCCTTCCCCTCCAAGCCTCTGCTAATGGCTTTACTATTGCCTTGAGCTGTTTCAATGCCATGGGGAGGCCATTTGCTGCTCTCAAATGCCTGAAGTAGAGCCTAATGTTACCTTGCCATGATTTTCCTGTGGTGTCATGCTGCCTTTTCAAAATGCTCGAGTCCCACTTCCACCACAAGCTGCAAGCTGCTAACCTGACTTTCTGAGTGATGGGGGTGGGGGGTGGAGGACACTGGCTGGCTCAGAATGCAGGTTTCAGCACAGCTCCTGCAGCTACTTTTCCTTCYCTTTTGGCTYCTRGWGSTGGTAARTGCTCTRTTGGAAACATYCTGGCTKCTTGAATCCCCTTGGCTATAAGTTRCCACTAGATTGTGTTGTATTTTRYGTGTAMGTTGTTCTTCCTCARATGAATGGATTGATGGAYTTAGGTTTAAAGACTTCTTAAAATCAGTGATAGTATCTGTACCTGTAAGGKTGGCATGGTAACTGTGGTTCTACGGCAATGTAAATTACTTGGGTTGACTTGTAAATGACTTGATTAAGTTATCGTGGCGCCCTGATCCCGCAGAACTCCCCAGCTATCACCYCGGCCAGACTAAACGCGGCGTCCATCCTTCAAAACACTTCCTAGCTCTTGAGTTAACATTTATCCTCTTGAGCCAGCTCTCAGGTCTCGCAGCTGCATTCTCCCCCTGTACTCAGAACATCCTGTTCCTTTATGCCCTGTAACAACAGCCGGGTTGTGCTGCTTTTGCAGCCTCAAAGGAGAAGCTGATGCAGTCGAAGCACTACAAAACCGAGGGGACAAACCCTGCACACGCCTGACCTCCGGGCTGCTGTTGGGGAGCATGTGTGGCTGTTTGTTTGAGACTCGCTGGAATGCAAATGCTTGAGATTAAGGATTCAAATGATTTGCACTAGAATGAGACTCTTGTGATGAGACCGGGCTTGGTGGCTCTGAATAGACAGGGCAGCCTAGTTAGAATTTCACTTGTAATAAGCTGCTGCTCCGAGGGGCTGTAAAAGATCCTGCACTAATGAGCAGTTAGGGCTGTGCTTCTAGGTTAGTTCAGACTTATTTTTTTTTTGTCTTTAAGCGTGTGCCTTAATGTTTGTCCAGTAAATGCTGCTGGTCAGAGGAGCAYCTCTGCTATGTGTCGCCCTGACTTGCAGCAGTCCTGCTCTGACTCAGGTTTCTGGCACTTGGCTTGGCATSCCAGCTCCCGGGGACACTGCTGTCACCCTCTGAGTAACGGCCCTGGCCCCTTCCCCGAAGCAGTGACTCAGACTTCCGAGGCACTGCAGCACAGAGCTGGATCTCTTCTTCTGGGGCTGGAAAAGGGGTGCCAGGCAAAACTAATGCTGCTGCTTGGCACCCGAGGCACTGCAGCACAGAGGTGGATCTCTTCTTCTGGGGCTAGAAAAGGGGTGCCAGGCAAAACTAATGCTGCTGCTTGGCACCCGGGCTGTGCTGCCCTTGGCACCGAGCGCCTTTGCTGCTGCCTCCTGTTTAATCTGGTTGTRGCTTTGGTGGGCAGAAAAGCTGTCGGGCTGCGACATGTGACTGCTGCCAGCAGCCGAGTTGGTGTTGGCAAAGGCAGCTCAGAAAATGGCCCTGTCTTGAGCAGCCGTGACTTACTCTGGCAGCTCCGTGGTTCCTTCATTTTCAGGCAGATGCTGTTGGAAACRAGAGTTGCATGGGAGAGAGGAAAGCGGCAGTATTATCCGAAATGACTGAAGRCATTCAAAGCAAGCTAAAGGAGAATAAAGTCTCAAAAGAGGGGGTTAAATACTTAATCCTGAATCTGGAGAAAATGTCAGCGTAGGAGGGGAAAGCACGCAAGACGTAGCTGCGTCCCTCTCAGTTTCTGAAGGCTGGCTGACTTGAAAAGTATGCTTCTTGTAAAAGTCTTTATTTTTGCTGGAAATAGGCGCTCTTGTCAGTTTTATCCTTAAATCCGTTGAGGCTGAGACTCTGCTTATGAAATGCTAAGAGGCTGTTGTTAGACAAATTATTGGGATAGCTTAAAAATCAAAGCAGTTAATTAAAATCTCAGGGAGACACTCCTTGGGGCAGGAAGGAGACTGGGAGACCCATAGTACTGTTACCCAAGCAGCTGGTTTTGTTATGTCAACCAAAACCACGGCTGCTTCTTGCTCAACAAATCATGTTCTGTCAGGGAAAGCAAAGCATTCCATGGGAAGGATTTCTTTCTTGATGTTGCTCTGCCTTAGCAGAGAAAGAGAAAAGTGTCTTTTCCATAGTTCCTCTAAAACTGTGCTGCTGTCACATTTGAATACAAAGAGATGTGGCCTTGCCCCACTTACRTTGCTGCAAAGCTGATTCTGCCTCCTGCCCTTTAGCTGCTGTTACAGTCAAACTAGAGCAATAAAATGCAAAGCTACCTTACATAAATGGCTGTGATTGTGCCTTGCACTTGCACTGAAGTGGTCTGTTCAGCATGGGAGCCAGAAAACTCTCTGCAGAAAGCAAAAGGGACTGAGAAGAATATGGCTRGAAGGAGTGAGACCCATCGGAGGAAAGACAGATCCTGCCTGGTGTGGTGCTAGGAAGGTGGCAGGAGCAGCTTTAGTGGGTTACTGTCCCCCTTTCAAAACAGAGGGGCTCCTACTCTCCTCCAAATGGAAATACAGCCCTTACTGATGTCAGGAGCTTTTGCTTGGAAGATTCTGTTCCCCAGCGAGGTAAATATTTATTGCAAATCCACAGTGTGCAGTGGAGCAGAGTCTGGAGCCAGGATCTTGCAGGAGACTGTTTATGCGCGGGCTGTTCTTGGCGCTAATTCCAAATTTCCTGAGGCTGAGTACGAGGAGCTGGTCCTGCGTGTTGGTTACTCACAGACTGGCTCGTCCAGCCGAGCGTGGGCTCTGCAGCACCAGGCAGGSAAGGAGTGACCAAAACAATGGCTGGGTCCCTCTGCTCTGGCTGTGACAGAGGGTGCAGGGACATGGTCAGCGAGAGCTGGAAAACTGATTGTTCACCCTCTGCTCAATGAGGGGAAGAAGCCTGACTAGGAATTCAGAGCCCTCTGGGAGAGGAAAACGCTTCTGGAAGTGACAGGTTTCCCGAAGTCCAGCTGCATTATCCCCAACAGCACATGCTGTGTCTGCTGCTTTCTGGGCCCAAGCCAAGGCATAAGTAGGGAATGTCTTTGTTAAAAAACAAACCAAAAAAAAAACCCCATCAAACCCCACGCACTGAAAACCCAGCCTCTGCTGCTGCAGCTAGCCAGGAAAATCCCTGCTGTTGAAATGTTTGTTTGTATAAATGCTCACACGGGTATGGCTGATAGCGCAACAGCAGCACTCCACTGTCTCGAGTGCTTTTGTGCCGATAACTTCCTCTGCTGCTGTTCTTTGCTGTCACCTTTGCCAGCAGAGCAAGGCTTGAAATAGCCTAACTGTGCTGGCAGGGCTCAGCTGCCTGGGCTAAGCCTAAATCTTTGGGCTACTACTTCTGATTAGATTAAAATGGATCGTGGGAGGGGAAGCGTTTGTAGGGCGCAGCATTGGGAATCTTGACTGTACAAACAAGCTGAGATTAGCTGCATGGTGAGGCAGATAGSAAAGGCACTCTTTGAAGTTGGGTGTCTGCCTGGCTTAATTTTGCTAACTCTCTGGCATGAGGGAGCATAAAGATCCCAAAAATGCACGTCACGCATTTTTTGCCAAGTGGAAATTCTGCTGGTGTGTTCGGGGARGCATTGGGGTGTAGCTGTATTCTAGGAAAGGGCAGTGAGGGCAGGCCTCTTCCTGGTCTGAGGGGGAAGTGGGGCATGTGAAATATCCCAAGTCTGAAGTGTCAGCATGAAAAATCATCCTTGATGGAAAAGCTGTTTTGCTGGGGCCTTTGTATCCTTTTTTTCCTCCTACAGACAAGGATGCAATGGAAGCTTCTATTATAGAGTAGGGCAACTCAGAGTGAGTTGTGAGCTGGAAAAATTGTGAATTCCTTTTTTTAACCTTGAATAGAATTTTTCCAGCTTCTGAACTGAGCTCTGGACAGTGAAGCGTATGAACTACTTATGATTAGGTTAATATTTTTTTAATGGTATTTACAATCTGTTTATGAACTAGGTGTGTATCATGGCCTGTGACCGGGAGAACCCTTCTGGGGCGTGAAATGTCTGTCACAGTTGTTTTCCTCTTGAGTCACATGAGAGCTCCTGCTTTTTCCTCCTGTAGTTTTCCTCTSAACTTTCTTTATTTGCTTCAGGGTGAGTGAAGGACGCTCAGCCATCTGCAACTGCTTGCTGAGCTTTATCTGCCCTGGCTGGAGTGGGCAGTGGTCATCTCCTTCCAGCTTGGTCATCTCCTTCCCGGTCGGGTTTAGAGCAGATATTTTGCCACCATTGCAGTAAACAGATTCCAGCTTGTGCCTGTCTGGCAAAGGACTCGATTTTTATGGCTTTGCTCTTGGCTGATAATGAGGCAAAAGCAGTTRAACAAGAGTTCATTCCTTTTTAATCTCTCTGTCCTCCTGCAGCACGGCCGGTGCATGGAGGGAGCAGGCTGCGTGTGAGAGCACAGCAGCTCAAAGGTAACTGAGRTTTGACTTTGTGAGTGCAAGGAAGCCTATTTCGAGCGAGCAGAGCCTGGGAGGATTCRTCCCTGCTGCAGGGGAGGCACCCGTGACAGCGAGTGGCTCTCCAGAGCCCGGGATTACAGCGTGATTGTCACGGGGATTACAGCTCGGCTGCCGCATGAGCCCCCAGGAGAGCTGCTTGTGGCGACACGGCTTAAAGAATCACCCCGGGAATGGGGGCGAGGGGGGAGTGGGGCTGCCATGGGGCTGATGTGCCCTCTGCACGTGGGCTGGGGACTGGGAGCAGCCTGGAGAGCCGGGAGATGGAGACCTGCTGGGACAGGGACAGGGACAGGGCAGCCTTCCCTGAATCACCTTGAACCAGTGATGCTCTCCCCAGCAGAACAGTTCTCCAGCCTGCACGTTGCTCCTGCTGTCTCACCGAGCAAAACCCTGCTCCCTGTCTGTATTGCTGAGCACAATTTAAAAAAAAAAAATTTTTTCCACTCTTTGGTAAGAGGCACAAAGGCTGTGCAGTAACTGCTGTGGGTGCTGGAGCTGCCTGCAAGCCCTGGTCTGTACTTCAGTCTCTGATTTCCCCCTTAGTCCTCAGAGGGGTCCTGGATTTGCCTTTAWGGCTCTCTGGTGGGAGCAGTGGACAGTCCCTGTCAGAGGAGATGGGCAAGGCTGGCTGTGCCCTGCTCTGGGACTGCTTGGAAAGTGTTGAGCAAAGGTGGTATTTAACTATGTCTGGAAGCCTCAGGTGATCCTGTCATGCAACTCAATGCAAACATGTGCCTGGATGGGAGCTGTTTAACTTTTGTCCCTCGGCACAAAGGCCAGAGCAGGCTGTGTGTGCTGCAAGTTATGTGGGACAGACTGACCAGGAATGGTAAAATGGTACCTCCAGGCATGGTCACAAGGAGCTGGCACAAGTGGATTTTTAAATTATGTTATTGTGGCTGATGTGTTAAGGGAGTTAGATGTGACTTAGATTGAAATACTGATATTTGCTTTGCTCTCAGGACTAAAATGACTTCTGTGTATTTATTWTCTTTTCCCCTACCCAGAGCTGGAACATGAAAAGTGAAGGATATTTTTGGGGGAAATATAGGCCCTTCCCTCACTAGTCTGGCAGGAGCTGCCTCTGCTGGAAGCTCATGTCACTTCAAATAATGTTTTTTAATACTTATTCACATGGGAAGATAGAGCTGTCTTTGCCTGTTAGCRCTGCACACCTCCCTCCTGTGGAGATCAGCTCTGTTTGGGCTGTTTCACACTGATTTGAGCTGCYCTGTTTCCAGTGCTGTGTGGCTCCTCTGTTTTTAGGGGGTGAGCTCTCTCCTAATGCCTGCTCCTTCACATGCCTGGCATGAGCTGTGAAACCTTCCTGGTTCCTGGGCTTGGTGGAAGTGCATGGAAATCCCCTCTCTTGGGCTTGGTGATTTAGAGTTTTGCATCCCTGCAGCTCCTTGTGYTGTCCAGGAGCCCTTCCTGGTTAAGATGATGTGGTTGTGTGGTGTGARGTGACATGTCTGTGACAATGCAGGGTCTGGGGAGGATATTCCGTGTAATGCTGCTTGCTGCAGTGAAATGAGGGGCTCTGGTGCAGGGCACCTGAGAAGCTCTGGGAGCAGCTCACACCTCCCTGTCCCTGCAGRCTGCACAGAGTTAACAGCTCTGTCCCCTTGTGCCACCTCCCCGGCTGGCCCAGCTCCATGGGCTTTTGTCTAGGAAAGGTTGACTTTCACCTTGCTCCTGTTTACTCCTAGGCTTATGTACACAGTGCTGGGGAGGGAGACCAGGAGCAAGCACTGAGTCTCCATGCCAAAATTATAAACTTGATAAAGGGCTCTGTACACTGTGAATGCCCCAATCCCTACAGGTCTGACTCCCTTTGCAGCTTGCTGGCTGTGACCCTTCAAAGGAGCTTTTAATGAACTCTGTGTTTGATCAGAGACAAGGGACAGCTGTAAAAGCCAGTTTCATGTCTGGAAAACTTTGYCTCTGCCCCAAAACATCATTTGGGTTTTTTTGAAAGAGTTTTACAAAGGCTGTGGTGAGGATGTGTGGGCTGGGGCAGGTGAGCTGCCTGGTTTTGTTATTTCCCAGAACTTGCCAGCGACTGGGGAAATTCACACATTGCACAGAAACTTTGCTTGCKGCCTCAGTGCATGGCTGATCTGGCTTTGAGAAGAGGTGAGTGCTGTTGTGGGACTGTAGGGGAAGGAATACGAAAGAGAATGGGATGGGCTAGTGTTGGAGCATAGCAGAGTCCCAGGGGTGCTATTCCTGTGCCTCCACTGAGCAAAGAGTGTGGCTTCATCCTTTCTCAAAACATGAGGCCTCTGTGCCCAGCTTTTCCAGGAATGAYGCTCATAGTTCACGTGCCTGACGTKCTGGTYGTCTGGCAGGGAATAAACTCTTACTTATTTATTTCTTTATTTATTTTTGCCACTGGCAGGCAGGAAAAGCTTCTGCTCCCCAGCGTGCTGTTTAATCTCCCTCGGGTGCTTACTGGGGATAAAGCTGCTTAACATGAGAAAGAAATCCTGGAACTAGACTCCTGCAGGAAAGGTTGGTTCCTCTGCAGACCCTCCTGGAGAGGAGCATATTAATAGTAGGATTCTCCTTCAGCTGCCAGGGTGAGGTGGGGCTGTGTGGCCGCCCAGTCCAACTCTGCCAGCGAGTCCCTGGCCTGGCTCCAGCCCTGGGATAACAGGTGGTGGAAGGGAGGCTCAGAGCAGCCTTGGTGCCCTTCTCCAGCTGGCAGTTGCAGAAGGTGTTAAGCTGAATGTGGCCAGGGATGATTTGGCAAGGGCTGACCATCCTCCTGTGGCAGTCTCAGAGCTTTTTCCCCTTGGCTGCAGCATGCAAGCCCAGAGGAAGGATGGGCACCTTCCGTGGTGCCTCTTCACCAGGCAGCAGAGCTGCAGGGAGGACTGTGTGCTCTTGGAAAGGGATGTGCTGCTTTTAAACAATACTCCAGGGAGCTCTTTATGTAGCACTTGGGAAGCCCCACGATCTTGCTTTTAAGCCCTGTTGGAGTGCCTGTGTGCCCTCTCCCAGGTGTGTATGTGAGGAATGTGCCTGCTCCCGACCTGCCCTGTGAGCACGGAGCTCCAGCATTAACTCTTCCCAGCCTGCCGTGCCCCAGCTCCCTGCCAGGACCTGCTTCCTAGAAGTACATACCTTAAAACCTGGAGAGTAATTATGGAGGTGCCCAGCAGCCCTCTGACTTCCCYGTCAGATGAACCTGTAATGCGAGGCCACTGCCCACAGGAAAAGTTCCCTGTACAGTTTGAGAAGTTCTTGCGGCTTCCAGGAACTTCCCCATCCTTGCTCAAGAGGATGATGAAGAATGAGTTCAGGGAACGCTCCCATGTAATCTTATTTATGCTTGTGAGTCAGTAATTTCCTTGTTATGTGCTCTGCTGGTAAACACTGTCTGTCCTGATTTAAATGGGATTTTCTGATRGCCAGACCTGGTGCGTTCCACGGCGTGCACTAAGCACTGTGGCTGTGTGCTGCTGCTCTGCTGGTGGCTGGGCTGATCTGATAAGGCCAGTGGGCTGTCCGGCCACCTCAGGGCTTCAGCCTGGCTTTTCTTGAGCCACCCTTGCTTGGACATTTCTGGCTGTGAGTCATGGTGAAGCACAGGCTGAGCTGGCACCGGGTGTGGCTCAGCACAGCACTTGCCAATATCAGTCTGCCCCGTGCAGGATTGTGCAAATCTGCAAGAACAAGTGCTCCCCAACCCCGAGAATTGGGTCCTTCCTGCCCCTCGATGAGATGGCCAGAAGCTGCCCTGGGAACAGCTACTGCATGCTGGCAGCAGTTTCCATTGCAGGGCTGGCTTTGGCTGGGTTTCGCATATCTTGAAATGAATTTGCCTTGGAGCGAGTGATCCGTAACGCTAGGAATGCCTGATTCCAGGCCGGGAGAGGATTTCTTCCAGGCTGACCTTCCTCCCAGCCCCCTTCCCAGCRTCTAGTGCCAGGCTTGGCATAGCAGAGAGAGGGGTTCTGGGAGAAGTGGCCATTCGTGCCCTCTGGGCTGTTCATCTGGTTATCCTGTAGCGGGGTTGCTGRGGAAACCAAAAATGCCTCAATAAGCAAGGAAAAGCACATCCAGTGCCGCTGCTCCTGGTGCAAAATGAGAAACATCTTGTGCTTGTTTGTGGCAAGCAGGGGAGMGGGGCTGGGGCTGTGGCAGAGGAAGCTGACACATGGCTTGTGGCTGATTGTTGGCCACGCTCAGGGATCGATAGCGGATGTAATTCATCACCTCTGGGCTGTGGGATGGGCCACACCTGGCCAGGTGAGCAGGATAGCTGATCCCAGCTGCTCAGGGCTCTGTGGTGCTGCCACCCAGCTCTCAGTGTCCCCAAGTCTCTGATCCTCCTCACCCTKCTGAGGCTGTAGCCTGGTGAGCTTGTACATGGAGAAAAACCCTTGGATTTGTGGGACTGTGGAATGCTCTCCTGGGCAGACAAAACATTTATTAGGACTTCCCAGTCGTCCTGTGAGGACAGCATGAAGGAATGTTGCTCTCTTAGCCCCCAGCAATGGGACCCATCCATCTGCATTGTGCCTCTTGCCTTAGGGGAAGGGGCTGAGTCCCCCTCCGTGGTGATGATCCCATGGCTGTGGCAGCACTGCAATCTGGGCTGGTGTTGAGCAATCCCACAGCTCATACCTGTGGTACCCTCACCGGGGCTGGCCCCAGGGCTGTGGGGCCAGGAGAAATAGTTCTGGGCAGTTGCATAACTTTGGTGAGGGCAGGAGATTGGTGCTTGTGGCTCCTTGAAAGGTCCAAGTGCAAATGAGCTGTGGGGTGCAAATTGCCCTTGTGGCCAAACAGCTGATATCTGGGAGGCTCTCCAGCTTTTGTGCTGTAACTGTGCTGCTTGGGCCTTTGGATTGTGGAGATATTTTATAGGTTTGTTTGTTTACATGCTTTTTAAAAAGGTGAGGCAGGGAAGCTCTTCCTTCAGGCCAGTCATTGTTGATAGTGAGTGCTCTTGAACATCAGCCTGCATTGCACCGAAGCTCAGCTCAACTGGCAGACCGGTTTTTAACCCCTGGGTGATAAAATAGGTTTGTTCTCAGTAAAAGAAGYGAGGAATTGCTTTGGTGCTATGCAAAAAACTGACCTATACGTGCCAGGCTTTGTCCCTGGGAATAGCAGGTCCTTCCAAACTCTGCCTTATCACAAACTGAGGGTATTGCTTTTCCAAAGGCTTTTGTTACAAACTCCTGACCAAGATCCTGTTGTGCTATTTTCACCCTGTGTGTTCAGGTGAACCTCTTGAATCTGTAGCCCTCAGGAAATTCCCCTCCCAGACTGGTTCTTGCTTCTGTTCTGGGAAATTCTAGGGGAATTCAGCAGATAAAGATGATGCTTTTGGTGGAGAGGAAGTTCAGCATTTCATGTTTTTCTGGTGGAAGTGATGTGCTCAGCACAGGCTCTGAACCCTCTTTAAAATGCTTCTGACGAGTTTTCTGATATTTAACATGTTTCCAYCCCCTTTTACAGGTGAGAGAAACTGAAACCATGGATGCTGGATGGCTTGACTACCCTGCCTCTGGGGACTTGCCAGACGATGAAGACATCGGTGAATTCAGGCCTTACTTAACCTCTGATGGGTTGGATATAGATGAGACATCTGGGTCAGGAGGTAAGTGGGGAAATGGATCTCCCTCAGCTGTTGCTGTGAAATTTCTTTCAGCACCAGCCTTTGAGTGATGGGCTAAATCACAGCCAGAGCTCCAGAGGAACCACAGTGTCAGGTGGAGATGAAAACTGTGACTCGGATGAGAGCAGTGAAAGTGGTGGTGCTGTGATGTTGAATCACTCRCGGAGGACAGATGGAGTCCAGCCAAGCTTGTCTTGCTGCAAGTGAAAAGGCCTTGTGCTTGGCTGGATGTCTTTCCTGTTGAACTCCAAAGAACTGCTGAGAAACTTTAAAAAAAAAAATACCTATTGTTGAGGCAGTGTTAAAAGGCTTAAAGTTAATGTCTCAGTTGAGGCCAAACAAGGTAAAGGACYAACTGGCGTTCAAGTGAACTCTCTGTGACATGCAAAGCTCCCTGCCCAAACCAGTTTCTGTAGCTCTGTGTCCCTTTATGTGAGGATTTGTTCTTTAAAAGTAAAGGAACAAATGCTGAAATCGGTGCCTGACATGTTTGGGCAGATCTGGAGGGTTGGTGAGCGATCCTGTAGGGATGGGCGGTGGGAGCAGTGCCCTCCGTTGGCATTGCCTTGTGAGCTGTGCCAGAGCTGCTCTGCAGGGGCCAATGGATCTGGCTGAAGAGCCCTCCCAGCAGAGAGGTGTTGGTTTCAAGATTAAATCTCGTGGTCTTGTGCAATCCGAGTCATTAAATGATAAATAGTACCAGTAGRTAAGGGGGAATTGCAGAGGACAAGTGTCTCAGTTCATGTGCAATTGCTGGTAATACAGGAAGTGTSTGAATTCTGTAAAATTCTGTAAAAACTGTGTGTAATGAGACCAAAACTTGAGAGTCCTTTTTTTTGCTCTTTCTGCAGACTACTCAGACTCTGAAGATGCCATATATCTGACCACCATGGACACCCCTGTGGTAGGTATTGCTCCTGTGTGGTTTTAAGCAATATTTAGCTYCTCTGCTCTGTCAGTGAAACTTTCTGAGCACCCTCCCCACCCCTGCAAGACGTGGCATCGAGATGAATCCACCTGCATGAGCAGGAACAGTGACTCGTGAGGCACTGARCAAACTTTGTGTGCCCTGCACACCCTCCTGCTCTCAGCTGTGGGTGCTGCTTGCTGACGGGTGTGGTCTGTCTGTGCTCTGTAGATATCTGACAACTATATCCCTGGAGATACCGGCAGAAAGATAGAAGGTGAGAAGAAAAACACCATGGTGGACAATGAAATCATTCCAGACAAAGCTGTACCTGTCGAAGAGAACCTGTCCAACAAGATCTCCATGGCAAGCACAGCCAACAGCAGCATCTTTGAAAGAACAGAAGTCCTTACAGGTAATACTCCACCTCGTCCTGGTAAATCATTAATGCTGAAAATCAAAATGGCTCCTGTTGTTCCCTGTTTCTCTGGGGAGCAGCTCCCTGCTGACAGGGGGAATGAATTGCTTTACCTCTGTGGTTCCGTGGAGCAGGGTGGCTTCTGCCTCCTAGTCCTCAAACACAACAGAGCCTGCTGCTGTGTTTGCTGGGATAAACAGCTTGTTTTTGAGCCTGCCAGCTGCCTGTTGGCTTAAAGCACRTGGCAGCTGCTCTGCACCCAGGTACTGCCTCAACAAGGGGCGTACCTGACCATAAACCAGTGACATCACAGACTTGCATATCAAATACAGCCATTTTCCTCTCAAATTGTGCCCAGGTCCTGCCTTTTCTGAGCTTTGCCAGGAGCCAAGCAGCCCCTCTGAGGGGTTCCACGTGTGGTCAGCTGTAGGAATTTGAGTACCAAGTCTAAACCAAAACCAGGCCACTGGCTTCCCCTCAGCATGTGGGACAGGTCTGTCTCCASTACATTGCTTGGCCTGATGGCCTCAGCCCTTTGTGCTGACCTGCAGCCATYCTTCCAGCTGGAAAAGAGATGGAAAGAGTGGATTGCAAAGCCATCTAGCAAAGAAGCTGATTTAGTGTGAGGAGTGGGTGGGAGAATGAGGGATAAATGTCACTGA